>NW_003852396.1:32964637-33068903 GCF_000181295.1 Otolemur garnettii
TTTTATTTTCAATTTCATTTAATTCTGCTCTAATTTTGGTTATTTCTTTTCTTCTGCTGGGTTTGGGATTGAAATCTTCTTCCTTTTCCAGTTACTTAAGATGTCCCATTAAGTTGTTAACTACCTCTCTTCCCCTTCTCTTGAGGAAGGCTTGTAATGCTATAAATTTCCCTCTTAGGACTGCCATTGTGGTATCCCAGAGGTTCTGATAACTTGTACCTTCATTATCATTATGTTCTAAAAATTTAGTAATTTCCTTCTTGATCTCATCTTTGACCCATCTATCATTCAGCATAAGGTTATTTAGTTTCCATGTTTTTGTACAAGACTACAAATTCTTGTTGTTACTGAGTTCAACTTTTATTCCATGATAGTCCAAGAAGATGCATGGAATAATATCTATTCCTTTAAATTTGCTGAGGTTAGACTTGTGATCTAAGATGTGATTTGTTTATGAGTATGTTCCATGGACTGATGAGAAAACTGTGTATTCAGTTTTGTTAGGATGAAATGTTCTGTAGATGTCTGTTAGGTCCAAAAGTTGAATAGTCAAATTTAAATTCAAAATTTCTTTGCTAAGCTTCTTATTGGAGGATCTGTCCAACACTGCCAAAGGAGTATTAAAATCTCTGACTATGATGGAGCTGGGAGAGATCAAGTTGCTCATGCCAGTTAGAGTCTCTTTTATAAATTGAGATGCGTTATGGTTGGGTGCATAGGTATTGATAATTGAGATCTCATCATATTGAGTATTGCCCTTAACAAATATAAAGTGACCATCTTTATCTTTGGTTACTTTTGTTGGTTTAAAACCTATTGTATCTGTGAATAATATTGCAACACCTGCTCTTTCCTGTTTTCCATTAGCCTGGAATATAGATGACCATTCCTTTACCCTGAGTCTATATTTGTCTTTTAAGGTAAGATGAGATTCTTGTATACAACAGATGTTTGGTCTGAGTTTCTGTATCAAATCAGCCCATCTGTGCCTCTTTAGAGGACAATTTATGCCATTCACATTGATTGAAATTATTGATAAGCATGATAAAATTTTAGGTATCGAGTTGTTCAAAAGTCCAGTGGACGTTTTTAATCCTTTCACCACTGTAGAAGTTGGAGTTTGATCAATAGTTTCTGAGTTAGTTTACTTTTGTGGTGGAGGATTGCACTGCTCATTATGGATAATAGGTCTGAGAATATCCTGGAGAGCTTGCTTAGTTATGGCAAATTTCTTCCTGCCTGGATGTCATTAAAGTATTTAATTTCTCCATCACACATGAAACTCAGTTTAGCTGGATACAGGATCCTGGGTTGAAAGTTATTTTGTTTTAGGAGATTAAAAGTAGATGACCATCCTCTCTAGCCTGAAAGGTTTCAGCCGAGAGATCTGCAGTCATCCTAATACTCTTCCCCTTGTAGGTTATGGTTTTCTTACTTCTGACTGCTTTCAGAAGTTTCTCTTTCATCTTAACTTTAGGGAAGTTAATTATGATATGCCTGGGGGATGTCTTGTTCAGGTTGAGTCGTGTTGGGGTTCTGAAACTATCTGCTATCTGAATTTCAGAATCTCTTGACATTTCTGGAAAGTTCTCTTTCATAATTTCATGAAGAAGAGCCTCTGTGTTTTGCAAAGCAATTTCATCGCCTTTAATGATTCCTATAAGGTGAATATTAGTTTTCTTTGAATTATCCAAGAGCTCTCTGAGAGTAAGATCCATTTTGCTCTCAATTTCTTTTGAGCTTTGCACTCCTGGCCTTCTTCAAAAGCTTCATCTTCAATATCAGAGATCCTTTCTTCTGCCTGTTCCACTCTGTTACAGAGGGATTCCACCGTATCTTTCACATCCTTAAGGTCTACAACCTCTTTTCTCAGTGTTTCAAACTCTTTGATCATTTTATCTTTGAAATCATTGAATTCTTGAGACATCTTTTGAATAATTTCTTGAGATATGTTTTGAATAATTTATTGAAATTCTAATTCCCTCCTTTCTTTCTTTAATCTCATTTGCTATCTAAATTCTGAACTCAATTTCTGACATCTCAGCCATATCTTTATGGATGGGGTCTTCAATTGCATCTGCCTCATTTTTTATTGGCGGAGTTGATCTACTTTGTTTATTCATGTTGCCAGTGTTTTTCCACTGATTCTGCCCCATGCTGAGTTTACCTTGTTTGGAGAGCTTATTAGAACCTTTTATTTAGTGGCTTCTTCTGGTTGCCCGGAGAGACAGGCAGAGCGTCTCTGTTGTCTTCTCCTAGTTCTTGGGCACCGGAGTGACTGGGGTGCAGCAGAACAGCAACAGATGCATGGGAGCGTTCTGGATTAGAACTTGTTCAGCCTGCTGGGGCAACCAGGAGGCAGGATATCAGCAGTGGCCAGATCAGTCGTAGTTCGGCCCTGCCGGGGCAACCAAGGGAACAGGGGAACTGCATTAGCTAGGTCAATCCTAGTTCAGGCCACTTGGAGCAACCAGGGGCTGGGGGAATGGCAGCGTTAGCACAGAACACGTAAGCAACAAGATCAGTCCTAGTTCAGCTCTGCCAGGGTTGGGGGCAACACACAGAAACGGGGAGCAAAGGAGTCCTTTGTCTTTGCCCACTGGACGTGCATGGCACTAGCAAGCCAATCTGGGCCTTCCCAGTGTGGGAGCCCAGAGCAGAGAATTCCTCCACCACCACCTGTGATGCTCGTGGCTCTAGCAAAAAGTTCTGGGGCTTCCCGGAGCAGTAGCTGCTTTGACAGTGGCTCATGGGTTGTGTGTGGCTCTAGCAAGCAGTTCGGGGCCCACTCAACATGGGTGTCTGGAGCAGGGAACTGCTCCACCGCTGCCTGCAGGATGTCTGTGGCACTAGCAAGCAGTTCTGGGCCCACCCAGAGTGGGAGCCTGGGGCGGGGATCTCCTCTGCCGCCTTTGAGGCCTGTAACTCTAGCAAGCAGTTCTGGGCCCACCCCAAGTGGGGGACTCCTCCACCACTGCCTGTGGGATGCGTTTGGCTCTCGTAAGTAGTTCTGTGCCTGCCTGAAGCAGGGGACTCCTCTGTGGCCACATGCCGCCCGTGGGAGTTGTGGGGCACTAGCAAGCAGTTCTGGCCCGCCCAGAGCCCTGGAGCGGGGATCTCCTCTGCTGCACATGGGGCGCGTGACTCTAGCAAACAGTTCTGGGCCCACCCTAAGTTGGGGACTCCTCCGCTATAGCCCATGGGGCACGCGAGGCTATAGCAAGTAGTTCTGTGGCTGCCGGAGTAGGGGACTCCTCTGCAACCATCCACCACCAGCAGGAGGCGTGCAGCTCTAGCAAGCAGTTCTGAGCCCTCTCAGAGTGGGGGACTCCTCTGCTACCATCCACCACCAGCAGGACGCGTGCAGCTCTAGCAAGCAGTTCTGAGCCCTCTCAGAGTGCGGGACTCCTCTGCTACTGCCCTCAGGGTACGCAATGCTCTAGCAAGTAGTTCTGTGCCTGCCTGGGGCAAGGAACTCCTCTGCAGCCATCTGCCACACGCAGGAGGCATGCGGCTCTAGCAAACAGTTCTGGGGCCTGCTTTGTACCTGTATTTTGTGTTCTTATATGCTCTTCCTTGGATTTACAGCTTGCCGAACTTCTTTCTGGGCTCAGTTCCCCGTCTTTGGCCTTGTAGATTCTGATTCCACCCAGTTTTTCTTCCTTTGCTCAGAAGCCTCTGACCAGGGTTGCTCCCAGTCGGCCATCTTCCCAGAATCCATCAATTTTGTTAAACTTTTAAAAAACCCAACTTCTTGATTCATTGATATTTGAATAATTCTTTTGTTTTCAATTTCATTCAATTCAGCTCTAATTTTGGTTATTCCTTTTCTTCTGCTGGATTTGGGGTTGGAATGATCTTCCTTTTCCTCTTATTTGAGATGTCCCATTAAGTTGTTGACTTTCTCTCTTTCCATTCTCTTAAAGAAGGCTTGTAGCACTATAAATGTCCCTCTTAGGACTGCCTTTGCAGTATCACAGAGGTTCTGATAATTCATGTCTTCATTTTCATTCTGTTATGAAACCTTGGTAATTTCCTTCTTAATCTCATCTTTGACCCATCTATCTTTCAGCATAAGGATATTTAGTTTCTATGTCTTTGTATGAGTATGTAGATTCCTGTTATTGGTGAGTTCAGCTTTTATTTTGTGATGATCTGAGAAAATACACAGAGTAATTTATATTGCTTTAAATTTGCCGAGGTTAGCCTTGTGACCTACGATGTGAACAATTATGGAAGATGTTCCATGGGCTGATGAGAAGAATGTATTCAGTTTTGTTAGGAGGAAATTTTATGTAGATGTCTATTAAATTCAATTCAAATGTTCTGTAGATGTCTATTAAATTCTATTCATGTTGTATAGTGAAGTTTAAGTCCAAAATTTCTTCTTGGATGATCTATACAACACTGCCAAAGGAGTGTTAATATCTCTGACTATTCTTGTACTGGAAGATATCAAATTGTTCATTTCTGTTAGGGTCTTGGCTATAAATTGAGGAGTATTTTTGTTGGACACATAAATGTTAATAATTGATATCTCATCATGTTGAGTGTGTCCCTTAACAAATATGAAGTGACCATCATTGTCTTTCCTTAGTTTTGTTGGTTTAAAGCCTAATGTATCTACTAATAAAATTACAACCCCTGATTTTTTCTGTTTTCCATTTTCCTGGATTATAGATATCCATCCTTTCACCCTGAGTCTATATTTATCCTTTAAGATAATACGAGATTTTTGCATGCAGCTAATATCTGGCCTAAGTTTTTGTATCCAGTAAGTCAACCTGTGCCTCTTTAGCAGACAATTTAAGCCATTCACATTAATTGAGAGTTTTGATAAGCCTAGTGGTTTTGTGGGTGTCAAGTTTTTCAAAGGACTAGTGGATGTTTTTAATCCTTTTGCCACTATAGAAATTTGTATTTGATCAATAATTTCTGAGTGAGTTTACTTTGGTGGTAGAGCATTGTGGTGATTATTATGGAGGGTCTGAGAATATTATTATGGGTCTGAGAATATCTTGAAGAACTGGTTTAGTTATGGTAAATTTATTCAACATGTGAATGTCATTAAAGTATTTGATTTCCCCATTATAACTGAAACCTAGTTTAGCTGGATACAGAATCCTGGGCTGAAAGTTGTTTTGTTTTAGGATATTGAAGGTTGATGACTTTCAATCCTCTTCTGGCAGGAAAAGCTTCAGTGGAAAGATCTGCAGTCATTCTAATATTCTTCCCCTTGTAGTTTATGATTTTCTTATGTCTGGCTGCTTTCAGGATTTTCTCTTTCATATTAACTTTGGTGAAGTTAATTACAATGGGTCTAGGGGATAGTTTATTTGGATTGAGTCATGCTAGAGTTCTGAAACTGTCTGATATTTGAATTTCAGAATTACTTGCCATGTTTGGAAAGTTTTCCTCTAAAATCTCTTGGAGTAGAGTATCTGTACCTTTCAGATCATTCTCATCACTTCAGGAATTCTAATAAGGCGAATGTTTGCTTTTTTGGAGTGGTCAAACAAATCTCTCAGGGAATGATCCATCTTTGCTCTCCATTTTCCTTTGCCTTTGCATGTTTGCAAGTGTTCAAAAGTTTCATATTCAATATCAGAGATCAGTACTTCTGCCTGCTCCATTCTGTTACTGAGGAATACTACTGTATTTCTCAGGTCTTTGAGGGATGAAAATTATTGCTTCCATTTGTCAAAATCTTTGTTGATTATATCTTTGAATTCATTGAATTCTTGAGACAACTTTTCAATTTCTCCTTGAACTTCAAATTCCAATTTTACTTGAATTCTTGTCATCTTATTTGCTATCCAAATTCTGAACTCAATTTTTAACACATCAGCCATTTGTTTATGAATGGGATTTTCTGCTGCATCACCTTTGTCATACCTCGGGGAAGGTGATTTACTCCGGTTATTCACGTTGCCCGAATTTTTCTGCTTATTCCAACCCATGGTTATTTTTCACCATTTGTTTAGAGAGTCTGGTAAGGTGGAATTAAATTGAGGGCTCCTAGAGATGTAGTTAGCCAGCCATTTGCCAGAGTGCTGGGACTTGTGACTGAGGCTTTTTCCCTATGGCTTTACCAAGGTCCCATTCAGTATTATAGCCTGAGACACTGCAAACCTGTTTGGTAAGATGGGGCTAAGTGGGTCTGTCTTGTATTTAGCTAGACTCTGACCAATCTTAGTGGGTCAGTGACTTTGGGTTGAAATCTCAACTGTGGAGGAATACAAGCAATTAAGACTCAGTCCCCCACTGACAATAACTGGGAGAGGAGAATCAGACCCTCCCTCTATAATACAACCAGGGTATAAGGTTGGAGATTCCCTGGATGATTGGCCCAGGTCAAGAGTTCTAAACCAATTGTCCCAGTCAGCACAAACTCAAATCAAGTAGGAGAGTTCAAAAGGTCTCCAGCAACTGAACAGCAGGGGTCCACCGGCAGCTTAAGTGTGACTTGCTCCAGTGATCTGTGGAGTCAGAAAGGCCCACTCAGCAACAGAATTATTCCAGGAGGGTTAGTGCCTCTTTTCCTACTTTGCATCAATGTAATTCCCAGGTACTGATTACCCCACAGGACTGCAGCCCAGCTCTCTCTAATACTCAAGTACTCGAGTACTCTAATACTCAATACTCTCAACACGCAATACCTGAACCAAAGAAGATATAATGCCTCCTTGACCACGCGTCTCACTGTGCAACCTGCTGGCAGGAGGAGTTCAGGCCTGATTCCCTCTGGTGATCACTGGAAACTGGGGAGTGTTCTACCTGCGTCTGTGCCCAGCCAGGGGTTACTGTGGAGGAATGTGGTTCTCTTCCTCAGAGACAAAGCCTCTGCCTTGGCTACACTCTACCTCTGAAACCTCTGCAGGTTCAATCAAATTCCCTCCATGTTTCACAGAATTAGGGAGGTGTCTCTCCCAAATTTGACCCTAGTGGAAGGGACTGTGGGGCTGCCACCATTGTCAGAGGTGGCCGCTGCCACTGTCAGGGGTGGTGCCACTGGTCTGGGGTACTGCTATACACAGGTTGTGGGAGCCAGGTGGGGAGCCAGAGGGTAGAGCCATGGAAGCCTACTGCAGGTTGCAGAAACTGGGCCGGGACCTGGAGGCCTTCTACTGGCCTCTGGCCCCATGGATTGGGGGAGCCGGCAGGGGAGCCACAGGGTGGAGCCACTGGTTGTGGGCTGCAGACTGCATGGGTCACAGAACCCTGGCTAGGAGACAGGGAGCTGGTAGGCAGTGCCCCACAGGTAGCAGAAGTGGGCCGGTCCCAGTGGTTGGTGGCACATGTCCTGTGCTGTGCCCCTTCCAACATGGGGCAAACCTCTCTTTCCTTGTGACTACCCACCTCTATTAAAGTTATAGTTTCAGTGCAACTGCCCAACAGCCCATGAGATACATTATGCCAGCAAAAATCTGCCAGACACTCTGGATTCTGTAGCAGGTAGTCTTCTAGACCACTAGGAGAGGGGGGAGGGGTGAATATTAGATCAACTTTTGTCCCAGGCAAAAGACTGTGGAGGAAGTGCTGGCCCTCAGTTGTTCTCTCCCCTTTGGTGAAACAAAAAGTCCTCTGTTCACTACTCACCTCAAGCCACTCTCATGGGAGGGGAGGGAAGCATTTCCATACTCTTTGGGATGGATTTTGTACCTGAAATTTATTTCCTTGGAGTCCTAGCTTGCCTAAACAGGAATGATGCAAACCTATCAATCCTCTCTCTCAGCTCAGCTCTCAATTTTCTGCTTTATTGGGTTGGTTCTGGCCATTATTTCTCCATCTGGAAGGGAGCCTCTGCTGAAAGCTGGCTTCAGTTGGCCATCTTGCCTCCCCCTCCCAAATTAATCTTTCTTATTTTAATTTTCTATTTTTTTAAAGGTTAAATTTTAGAACAATATGATGTCTATAAACTACCAATTTTGTTTGACCCCAGAATTATTATCTGCAGTTAAAAATATCAAAAAAATGCTTTTTTATTATATAAATTATTCTATGAACCTTTCATAATTAAACCAGTAAAGCATAGTGACAAAAAATACTAAGAAAATAAAAACAAGAGCAAACACACATGCAGCTCCAAGAAAAAAAGTGAAGCATAATTTGGAAAAATAATACAGTGCTTAATTCAAGCTTTATTGAACAAAAAGTAAGTTGAGCAACTCAATTTTTGCACAAAACTAAAAATTCATATGAATTAGAAATAGCTAAAAAGAAAACCATGTGATTTTAAATAATAAAGTTATTGAATAATATTTATTTTTTTCTCTTTAAAGATTAATAACATAATATGGGGAAACAGGTACTTAAATTTTTTATAAAAATGTAAGCTAGTGAAATTGTCTTAAATGAAATTATGATATCTATCAAATATTAATGAAAATCCTTTTATACTGCAATTTTAGTTCTGTTTGTATAGCCAGCAAAAATGCACAAACTTCTATGGATATATATTTTTTTAGTTGTTTGTGTGTATGTAGTCCTTAATTTATTCATCAATCATGATGTTACCCAAAAACATTAGCTGAATTTCCAGATCTTGTAAGGTCTACATTTATAGAATTACAAATAGAAAAGAACTATTTCAATCAAATGTGCAGTCTGGTCTTTGTACAGAACATTTTTACTACCTTATCTTGAATGGATCTTCACTGTATAGATAATGGAGTTGAGGGGTATTTAGACTAGTAAATAAGGGTTAGACAAGGTGATATGTACATATTATGGAATATAAGATCCAGATCTGTAAGTAAAAAGGGAGAAAAAAGCAAGGAGATAGAATTGGAAGAAGACACGTGTATGGAGAATACATGTATTAAATGCTTTAAGCCATGTCTCTTTCTGGGGCAGATGGAAAACAGTGATAAACATAGGAGAGGGTAATGAAAATGAACTCAGGTTCACCAACAATAAAAACTCCAAGAAAACATAGAACTTATTGATGTTTCTATTGACTTAGAACCATTTCTAGTGGCAAACTTCACCTGAGCCATGTGCTCACAGTAAGTGAGAAATATTAGCATGGTTTGGCAAAATTTCAAGAGTCATATTATGAGCAATAGGCAGAGGATTGCCAGAACTTCAGGTCACAATGTAACCTCAAAACCAGTGCAAGTGACAACTTCTCCTGCAAATAGGGTAGCATACTTCAGAGGATAACAGATAGCTACATAGCAGTCAGGAGCCATGGCCAGCAGGACATTTGATTCAATACCTGAATGTGTGGATGAGCCACACCTGAAAAGAGGCAAGCATCAAAATAGGTCTTTGGCAAGTGGAATCAAAAAATTCCAAGTATCTTGGGCATAATGCTGGTGCTAAGTGCAATGTCTCTGGTTCCTAACATGTCTAGGAGGATATACATGGGCTCATGGAGGCTGGATTCATATTTGATAATAATCAAAAGTAGAGAATTTCCAATCAAAGCAATGATGTACATAGCACAAAATGGAATCCCATTCCAATATTGTACAGGTTCCAGACCAGGGTTCCCTATGAATGTCAGCATAGATGGCATGAATAACATGTCATTTCCTAAGTCAAGGCAGTCCATGGATCTTATAAAGAGAACAAAGCTTGCCAAACTGTAAATCTCTTTACTGTTATAGTTCCTATGCTTATCCAGTCACACCCAAAGTTACCAGAATTAGGAGAATCAACATCAATAATTTATTTATTATTATCTTAAGTGAAGAAAAATTTCCAACAGACTCTTCCAACAGAAAGAGTCACCAGTATGCACTTGAACAAAACCAGCCATCTACATTTAGTAATTTCTGCAGTGAATATTGAGTATTTGAATCTCATTTCTAAAATTGGACCTTGATGACCACCTTGCTTGGGTGTGCTCTCCTTCCTTCACCAATCCATTTTCTCTTTCATCTTCTCATTTCTCTATGTAACGCAGAAAATAGTACACACACATATTTATACACATGCATTAATTTTGAGTAATAATTTAGACCAAAAAACCCCATAAAAATGAACCTTTCTCCCAAGTTTTCAAACACAATTTTGCTGCAAGACTCAGACTTCACCCTGTAGACAGTAGAAAACACATAATAGATGCATAATTTTGGTGCATTGCCAATGCATTTCTGACTCAAGAGACAGAATCTTAAGCAAAAATTCTTTAGTTCAGATAAGTAGCTCAAGCCCCTTACTCCATGCTCTTTTCCTCAAAGTAGAGGATAAAGACATTATAATTATTGTTTAATAAAATTAAGATAATTTAAGAATCTCTGGCATAGGAGAAAAGATACCTAATATGGTATCACCAAGAGAGTCATGAAAATGTTGAAGTGGTCAGTAGGAAAGAGAAATGAATGAGCTTGAAAGCCTTAGTTTCCATAAGAACATGATGTTAGCAGTCATAACTCCCTACCAGAAATCAGCCTATTTATTGTTAAAGGGAATTAGAAAATTCTATTTTTTTATTTTCTGAAAAAATTCAAATTGGGAAAATATGAGGGGATTGGTATCTCTGAGAATCATTTAAGAAATTCATGAGTAATAATTGACAAATAGGAATGTTTAGTTGAAAGACCCTTGGGAGAAACTGAGAGAGAAAAGTCTCAAACACAAAAGTCTCATTGTAACATAAAAACTGTGTCTAGGGATTTGTCACACTTTTCACTATATATCAGCCAAGTCGTACAGTTTAAATTTATATCTAACAAAATTATGGTTCCATGGCGATTACTAAGTAAAAGCAGAGAGTTTAGCTAAGTGATTAGTTGTCTAAATAAAGGTAATCTATCAATTGTGCATAAGTGTTGTTGTTCTAAGCAGTTCTGAATATTATTCCATAATTTAAGTCTTCACAAATATTGTTCTGGAGTTTTCCACAGCCCCCAAGGATGATAATAATTACAGTGCTTTGGAGATTATTCTACTGTTGGGGCTCAGAAAATAATACCTCTAAGAATTGAGGTTAACAAGTTAACTAAAGCAGTAACTTCAGGTCTTTCCGATTTTTCCTTCTCCCTTCCTGTCTTTTAATTTCTCTGCCTTTCTCTAAACATGGGATGAGGCTACTCTATAATTTTTCCTTATCTACCTGGAAACTGCTTCACAAAGAGGAACACAATTGACTTCAATCTCTCCCTTGATATTTAATTAATCAAATAAATGACCGTCTTTGTCTTTCTTAACTTTAATTGCTCTAAATCCACTTGTATTTGAAAATAAGATTACAACTCCTCCTTCCTTCCTTTTTCCATTTGCTGGAAATGCTGTTTCCCATCCCTTATCCTTGTGCTTGATTTGTTCTTCAAGGTGAGGTGTGTTTTCTAGAGGCAGCATATGCATGGCCTGTGCTTTTGTATCCAATGAGCTAGCCTGTAACTCTTCAGTGGGGAATTCAAGTAATTAATATTTATTGAGAGAATTGATAAGTGTGGTGGCATTCATTTTATTTTGTGAAAGTCCACTGCTTAGTTTTATGCTTTGTACCATGTAGAATAAAAGTTTTAACCTTTAGCTTCTGGGTATTTACTTTGCTGTTGGCTTATTCTGATGGTCAGTGTTGAGAATAGGTCTAAATGTTTCCTATATAGCTGGTCTTGTTATGGCAAATTTCTTCAGTTCTTGAGTATGTGCAAAAGATTTTATTTCTCTATCAATTTTGAAGTTAGTTTAGTAGAATATGAATTCTGGTCTGAAAATCCTTTTGTTTAAGAAGGTTAAAGGTTAGATGAACATTCTCTCCTGGCTTGTAAAGTTTTAGTTGAAAAGTGAGCTACTACCCTAATGGCTTTGCTCCTGTAGGTCAATTACTACTTATTCCTGGCTATTTGCAGAATTTTTTCTTGTGTATTAACTTTGGGCAGGCTCATCACAATGTGTCTTAGAGTAGCTCTGTTTGACTTGAGATGACCTGGGGTGTGATATCCCTCTAAAAGGAATATGTTGGAACCTTTAGTGTCACTGTCAGGAACTTTAACACCCATTGATAGAATGGTACAGATCCTCTAATAAGTTACTAAATAAAGGTATAAAGGAACTAAATGAGACCCTAGAACAAATGGACTTAATAGACACATACAGAACATACCATCCCAAAGCAAAATAATATACATTTTTCTCTTCAGCCCATGGACCATACTCCAAACAGATTCATGTCCTAGAATACAAATCAAACCTCAACAAATTTAAAAGAGTAGAAATTATACTGTGTCTCTTCTCAGACTACAAGTCAATAAAGAGGGAACTCAACTCCAACAAAAACATTTATCCCCACACAAAGACATGGAAATTAAATAAATTTATGCTGAACGATAGTTGGGTCCAGAAAGAGATAAAGGAGGAAATTGTCAAATTCCTCAAACATATTAACTATGCAGAAACAAGTTACCAAAACCTGTGGAATACAGCAAATCAGTGTGAAGAGGCAAATTTATTGTATCAGATGCCTACATCTGAAAAGGAGAAAGAGAATGCACTAAGAAACTCAGGAGCCATCCAATCAAAATGGGAAAAGAACAATCTAATCTCAAACCAGCATAAGAAACTAAATAACTGAAATTAAATCAGAAATAAATAAAATTGAAAACAAAAGAGTCATTCATAAATCAATGAAACAAAAAATTGGTTCTCAAAAAAAGTAAATAAAATTGATATACCTTCACCCAGACTAACTAGAAACAGAAATATAAAATCCCTACTAACTTCAATCATAAATGATAAAGGATAAATAACAGTTGTCATAGATGTACATAAAAATCATCTCTGAATAATATAAAGAATTCAATGCCCAGAAATTTGATAATGTGGACGAAATGGATTAATACTTGGAATCACATCCTTTCCCTAGACTTAACCAAGAAGAACTAGATCTCTTGAACAGACCTTTTTCAAGAACTGAGATCAAAGAAACAATAAAAAACTAATAAAAAAAAGCCCTAGTACAGATGCCTTTACACCAGAATTCTTCAAACATTCAGAGAAGAGCTTATACCCTTACTGCAGAAATTATTCAAAAAAATTGAAAAGGAAGGAATTTTCACCAATACGTTCTATAAAGCAAACATCACCCTCATACCTAAACCAGAAAAAGATAAAAGGAGAAATTGAGACCAATTTCACTAATGAACATAGATGCAAAAAGTCACAACAAAATCATAGGAAATAGATTACAAGTACACATTAAAAAAATTATACATTACAATCAAGTAGGTTTCATCCCAGGAATGTAAGGCTGGTTTATCATATGTAAGTCCATAAATGTAATTCACCATATCAACAGAAGCAAAAACAAAGACCATATGATTCTCTCAATAGATGGAGAAAAAGCATTCAATAAAATTCAGCATCCTTTTCTAATTAGAATACTTAACAGTATAGCCATAGGTAGCACATGCCTTAAACTGAACACAGCCATCTGTGAGAAACTCAGAGCTGATATTCTGAATGGACCCAAACTGAACCACTTAGAACTAGAACCAGAGAAGTGTGTCCACTATCATCACTACTATTCAACGTAGTGCTGGAATTCCTAGCCTATGCAATCAGTCAAGAGAAGGAAATAAAGGCATCTAAATGGGGACAGGATAGGTGAAACTCTGGCTCTTTGCCAATGTATAATTTTCTATTTAGATAACCCCAAAGATTCAAACAGAAGACTCCTAGAAGTGATCAAAAATATATATACAGTAATTTCTCAGGATATAAAATAAATGACCTCAAATGAGTGGCCTTTGTATATGCCAACCACAGCCAAATTCAGAAGTTTATGAAGGACACTATTCCCTTCATAGTAGCTTAAAAAAAAAAAAAAAAAAAAACTAGGAATGTACCTAACTATAGAGGTGAAGAATCTCTACAAAGAAAATTATGAAACAATAAGACAAGAAACAATAGAATATATTAACAAATGAAAGAACATACTATGCTCATGGTTGGGAAGAATCAACATTGTTAAAATGCCTATACATCCCAAAGCTATCTATGGATTCAATGCAATCTGCATTAAAATATCAACATCATACTTTCAAGACTTAAAAAAAACTAATTCTTCATTTCCTATGTAATAAGAAGAAACCCAGTATATCCAAGACAATCTTAGTAATAAAAATAAAGCCAGGGTCAACACACTACCAGGGTTTAGGCTATATTAAAAGTCCATAGTCATCAAAACAGCATGGCATTGGCACAAAATTAAAGACATAGACATTTGGAACCTGATAGAAAATCATGAGATGAAACTAAAATTTTACAGCCACCTGATCTTTGATAAATCAAACAAGAGCCCACACTGGGAAAAGAATCCCTCCTCAATAAATGGTGTTGGGAGAACTGGATATCCACATGTAAAAAACTGAAGACTCACATCATTTGACACTCACAAATATTGATATAAGATGTATAAAACAATAAAATCTAATTAATGACACACAAAAATTCCTCAAAGTATGGGGAAAACACAAGAAGATTTTGGCACAGGGAAAGATTTTTTGATGACTTCTGTAGTATTTGGAACAGCAACACAAATAAAAAATAGGACTTAGTAAAACTGAAAAGTTTCTGTATAGCTAAGGATGCAACAACCAAATCAAATAGACAACCTTAAGAGTGGGAAAAGATATTCGCATATTACAAATCTGACAAAGGCTTGATAGCTAGGGTTTACTGAGAACTCAAGTTAATCAACAGAAAAAGAACTAATAATCCCATAAATCACTGGGCAAGAGACATGAATAGAACCTTCTCTAAGGAAGACATACAAATGGTTAACAAACATGAAAACATGATCATTGTCCCTAATCATCAGAGAAATGCAAATCAAAACCACACTGAGATGTCACCTAACCCCGATGAGATTGGCCCACATCTCAAAGTTCCAAAGCTGCAAATGCTGGCATGGATATGAAGAGAAAGGAACATTCTTACAGTGTTGATGGGACTGCAAACTAACACAGCCTCTTTGGAAATAAGTATGGAGAATCATCAAAGAACTCAAATTAGATCTCCCATTTGACCCTTTAATCCTACTAGTAGACATCTACCCAGAAGAAAAAAATTCATTTTATCATAAGGACCTTTGCCCCAGATTGTTTATCGCAGCTCAACATACAATCTCCAAGATATGGAAAAAGCCTAAATGCCCATTAACTCAGGAAAGGATTAACAAATTGTGGTACATGCACATAGTGGAATAACATTCAGCCATAAAAAAGATGGTGACTTCACATCTTTTGTAATGGTCTGTATTGGGTTGAAACACACTCTACTTAGTAAAGTATTACAAGAATGAACAAACAATTATCCAATGTACTCAATACTAATATGAAGCCTGTAGATGATCTGATGCATTCCCACATAGGAGAAAAAATCATTTCAATTCAAGTTAGGGTGAGGGATAATGACAGATGGAGAGGGAAAGGGCAGGGGCTGGGGTGCTCTCTGCTCACTGAATGGGTGCAGGCTGGGGGTGTTCAGCACATCTTCTATGTGTGAGACATAACCACAAGAGGGCCTCTACCTAACAAAATCAAACATTTGACCTGGTTGTTTGTACCCTCATATACACAACCTAAAGTAAACTTACTTAAAAAAATATTAATTAACCAGAGAAAATTAAAACTCATGTTACAGAGTAAGAGAGTTAAGAAAATTAAACACTTCATCCACAGTCCAGGTGAACTTCAACTATTGCCTGTTCTCAGGTCCTATTCACCTCTACTCTCCCCTATGAAGAACAGTACATAGAGTCTGTACCTCATTTGGTATTGATTAATCACTCTCTTGTGATTCCCCATGATTGTACATATTAATAAATTGTATGCTTGTTGTCCTGTTAATTTGTCTATTTTCAGTTCATGTAAACAGGCTTAGACTTAAATCTTGAGAGGGAAAGTGTTAACTTACCTACACACCCATTGTCCTTCTTTCTTTCATGTAAAAACATTAGCAAGATTAAATTGCTTCTCCAATGACATGATGCTAGCTCCCTTTAACATCGTGTTCTTCTAGAGACGTTTCCCCAATGTATCTTTATTTTCTTGAATTGTATTCCAGAGAACTTCAAAATCAGACTGTAGGAAAAATATATTTATACTCTTCACTTTGATGATTTGAATTTTATTTTCAAGTCTACATTTATTGGCTGTACTTGTGTTTGTGCTTCAAAATATATCACTTGACTTTCACTTGACTTTATACACATTCCTACCTATAACGTAGTACCCAGAAGCAGCAGTGGGAAGTGATTGCCACAGGAGAAAGATTGTTCTCTGATAATCTGAGTTGTAGAAGATTTGCATTTTCTAAAATAATTTTTCCTAATGACCAGGCTACTCCATGGAGGTCTAAAATGGAGGTTCAGGCCAGAAAAAGAGGTGCCCTTTCTTAGAGCTAGCTTCTTGCTCAATTCCCAGGGGAGCTGGCATATCTTGTGCGGCCAGGAGATGGCAGTGGTGTTTCTCACATCATGGGAGATTGGGCTTTATCTTGTTCTCCCTTGGGTGACAGAGAAAATGGACACTAAAATGGGGGATGACATAGATCAGAAATCCATTTCTTGCTTGGAAAAAAATTGGACAGTTTTACCCTACATTCTGTGAGGAATGAGACTTGAAAACAAAAGCCAACATTGCATCATATTTCTTCTTGATTATCTCTTGGACATTAAAATGATTTTCATATAGTACTTCAGTGACTCAAAGTATAAGGAGTGTTTGGCAGTGGTATGCAGGACAGGGTTAATAAAACAGTGAGTACATTATGGAGTAAGACTTACTAAAAACAAGGGAAGAAAATCAACTATGCACAGATGATTTATTTCTTATTAAGAAAGAGGATGAGGAGGATAGTCCTTCCTAGACAAGAAGATCATAGTCTTCTCAAGAAATTGCCTCCTGTTTTATACCTTTAATATAGATCTTAATTTAAAATACATACATATTTTGACTTTTAATTTCTTACTATGTAAACATAATTAATGTAGAAAAGTGGGAAAAATACCTATAATTCTATTGTTCAAAATTTAACTTTACTCATTTGACCCACTACTCTTTAGCAGCTTTCTTTTACAAACTATAGTTACATTAGATATATAATTTTTACTTTATATTATAATTATTTTCACAGTTTATAAAAATTATTAAAAATATATTAATTTCACCCTGTTTGGTCAAGAGGAATGTTTAGTTAACATTGCACATATAAATGTTAGGCATACTTTTATGTTAAATTAGCTTAAAATTCTACAAAGACCATAGTTAGACACAGACTGTACACTTGAATGTAAGAATCTGGGCTGTACCATTATGGTCATTGCTTTCATTGTCTGATCCTGAATTCTTTTTTTTTTTTTAATTTACTTATAGATTTTTTTTTTTTTTTAGATTTTTTTTTTTGTTGTTAAATCATAGCTGTGTACATTAATGCAATCACAGGGTACAGTGTTGTGTTTTCACATACATTTTGAAATACTCTCATCAAACTGATTCATGTGGCCTTCATGTCATTTTCTTGATTATTGAGTTAAGGCATTTATACTCTGCTTTTAGAAAGATTCACTTGTACCCTTGTAGGATAAACCATGGAGCTGACCACACCAATCACTCTCTCTCCCCCCATCTACCCCTTGATCCTGAATTCTAATTGTAGTTTTCAAAGCATAACTTCATCTGAAGAAATATTTGCTAAAGAAATCAAAACACATTAGGAGATATTTTTACTAAGAATATTAAGAATATCAAAATACTGTGTATCTTCTGTTAAATTAATTTTTTTCTCAAGAACTGCATCAGGAACTTGTTTGCTTATCATTTTCTCTGGTCCTTTTATTTGGGCAAATATATTTATAATAAAATTTTAAAAACTAAATAATAACTAGTATAGTAACTAAAAATTCATGCTATCTATCATGCTGTTTCCTGAGAGAAGCATTGATAAAACAGAATCTCTTCTCTCTGCTTCAACAGCATTTTCTACCTTCTTTCCAGAGATGATCAATATCCTATACCTGATGACTATTGTTTCAACATGTTTATTTATATTTTTTCTAGCTCACTTTTCCTTATTCTCATAATATTTCAACAAAACCTTGATGCAATCCAATAAATCTAACATCTTAATCTCACTTTATTTCCACTAACCTTTATCTCTTTCATAACTCATATAGCATCTTAGTTTAATTACTTGTATTCAACTTTTTATCTCATCTGATCTCATAATATCTCAGTTAATCTTTGACAGAATCCAAACATGCATTTTGACTATTCACCCCTACAAATAAATATGAATAAAGAAAAAAACACATACATAAGAATAATGGGACTTATTTTAATTGTATGACAAATGATATCAAGTTAGTCTTTAGTGAGGTTATTATATAAAAGCACTATCTAACAATTGAAGACATAAATAAAATGTGGTATATCCATAAAATAGAATATTATTCAGTCTTAAAAAGAAATGCATTGTTTGTATAAAGTACATGGATGAACCTTTCATATATTACATTAATATGAAAATCAATGGAAAATGTTTAAAGAAGACAAAACAAGAGGTCACATATTCCATGCTTTAGTTAATTAATTAATTAAAAACTTTATTTAACTTGTAAATAGATTAATTAATTAATTTATTTTTTGAGACAGGGTTTCATTCAGTTGCCCTGGGGTTGAGTGTCATGGCATCACTGCTCACAGCAACCTCAAATTCTTGGGCTGAACATAAGGTGAACAGATTTTGGCATTAGTAAAGCGGGATAGCATTTTGGGGGCAGGGCCTGGGGGATGGGGCCTGATAACAAAGCAAACTTTGATAAGCAGTTCTCAATAATTAGTTCTCAACAATTATTTGTTATTATTAAAGTTTAACATTATAAAATTAACAAAAATAATATAAAATGCATATCCTGGTGAAATAGCCACATGGTAGCCAAAAACCATATATTACCTTCCTGTTCTCCTGTGTTCCCTAGCTTGTCGTGCATTCTTTCCAAAAATTAGGGCTTTTTTAAAATGCCACAGGACGCAGGACAAATTGTTAAAAATGGGGACTGTCCCGCCAAAAGCTGGACTTCTGGTCACCTTATTCTAGAGAGGGGGGGCTACTTGTTTGTCCCAGACAGTTTGGCTCCTTCTGAGCTAATTGTCCTTGCCCAGAAGCAAGGGAGGGAGCCCAGGAGGGGAGTAGGGAGTTTACATTAGCCTTTTTATTTCCAAATGAATTTACATTAACCTCTTCATTCCCAAATGGAGTTACATTAACCTTTTCAACAGCCGAAAAGGTTATATATATTCCCTTCCCATTCTCCTATTGTTCCCTAGCTTGTCATTCATTCTTTCCAAACATCAGGACTTTTTTAAAATGCTGCCGGACGCAGGACAAATTGTTAAAAATCGGGACTGTCCCTCCAAAAGCGGGACGTCTGGTCACCTTAGCTAAGCAATCCTCTCGCTTCAGCCTCCTGAGTAGCTGGGACTACAGGCTCCCATCACAACACCTGGCTTTTCTTAGAGACAGTGTCTTGAGCTTGCTTAGGTTGGTCTTTAACTCCTGAGCTTAAGCAATCCACCTTCCTCGGCCTCAGAGAATGTTAGGACTACAGGTGTGAGCCACCATGCCTGGCTGCATGCTTTATTTATATAAAACATCCAGAAAAGAAAATTCATAAGACGTTCCCTCCCTCTCTTTCTTCCTTCCTCCCTCCTTTAAAGAAGAAAAAAAAGAAAAAAAAATTCATAAGACAGGAAATAGATCAATGGTTGCTAAAACTTAGGTGGAAAGGGAAGCAGAGGCAGTGGAAAGTAACTACTTGGGATTTATCACTTTAGGTTGATAAAATTATTCTGGTATTAGATACTGAAGAGCCTTGCATAGCCATTAAAATTCAAAAGAAATCACCGAATTGCACACTTTAAAATGACAGATTGCATTTGGTAAAGGATACAGGAGTGTTCCATTATTTCACTTAGCAGACTTCCCAACACACAGCTCTGCTCAAAGTCATTGAGCTGGTCCCAGCTAGAGGATCACCAGCTATACAGATATTCTGGCCCCCTATTGTATTTGTCTCTGCCTCTCTGCATTTGATTCTGTAATTACTTTTCTATGGACCTTAACTTACAAAGTATGAGACTTGAGGCTACATGCAAAAGTTATGTTTTAGGACAGATCTGTGTTATGTGGCTGGTTAGTATTTTGTCAGTTATTCCTCCCAGGAAATCTCTGAATCTGAAACTATGAATCTCACACAAGAAATACTGTGTGTATTGCTGTACAGGATGTTGAAGGCAGGGAGCTGGAGAAATTCAGGCATGCGTTTATGATCATTGTCTTATCTTGAATTCTAATTGTAGTTCTCAAAGCATAACTTAATATGAAGAAATATTTACTAAAATCTTAAAATGCATTAGAAGATATTTTTACTAAGATTATCAAAATATTGTGTATTTTCTGTTAAACTAATTTATTTCCCAAGTACTAAATCAGAAATTTGTTCAATTATCTTCTACTCTTATTCAGAAGTATATTTGTAAAAAAATAAATTAAAAATAAAGCATAGTAACTTTTAAAAAATTCATATTACTTACCATTGTGTTCTTGAAGGAAGTATCAATACAACTGAAACTTCTGATTAATTTTTTGTCTATACTTATATAACCATCAAAATATGCTCATGTCATCAAAGACACTGAATATTATCTTACCAGAAAACACTTGGCATGCATAGCCCTAATCTGATTGTAATCTCCCATTTTCTTTATTCCATACTCTTAATAACACTAAATAAACATTAGCAGTTATAATTACATAATAGCACTACTTTTTTGAAGGGTAATAAAATTGCAGCAATATATAATATTTTAAATTGTTCACTCTGTAGTAATTTTGCTACACAGTATTCTGTTCCGAATGTAGTGAGAATATAAGAATGCTAATAATGAGTAGAAAGTAATATTTATACTTTATTAAATCATAAATTCAATACTCTAAGTTTGCATTGTATAAAATTCAATAAAATATTGTAGGAAGTAAGCCCCCACACAACCCATGGGTATCTCCTGTGCTTGGTGGTGATGAGAGAATGAAAGAAATAAAGACAAGGGGCAAGATAGGATTTAAAAAGAGTATGCCTAGGGGACCATTGCTGCCTAAGGCAAAAAACAGCAAAGACCTGTGTTCTGGGTTAACTCAGCATTTATTGTATGCGTTCTCTTCAAATTGGCAAATCAGTGATCACAATGAGAGCTGAATGCAGCGCTCTACATCCTCATCCTTATGGTATTTACCACTTTAACTTAGCTACTCTTTAACCATTTCATCTAAATTGCTCTTTAACAACTTATACTCTATGTTATTTATAAACTAAGGAATTGGGATGCAGTCAGTAGAACAAAGCTTAGAAGTAGGATGTGAGAGCAGACAGCAGTATTGACCATGCACACAGTTTCCATAAGAGGCAATTGAGTCTCCAGGTCCCAGGGGTCAGACAGGCTAACCTAATGCCATACCTATATCAGGATAAGGAGAGAAAGTTCTTCTCATCTTTTATCAGGGAGCCAGCTGCACATATGTTCCCAGTACATCTCACCATGGCTCATTTGTCCCTAGAGATCTTGGTACAGAATTTCTCTGGGGGAAAGTCAGATCTCAGCAAGACTTTTCTTATCTTTTGTTCCAAGGACTGTGCTTCTGTTCTCCAGCAGACTTTGGGGCTTCTGATATGCATTGTGGTCTCTCTGCTAACATACATTCTTCAACATCCAAATCTTCTATCTTTCCTTTATCCTATATTCCACATCCCCTAACTGATTCCTATCAACAAAACAATTTCATAAAAATACAATTTATGTAAATACTGCAAAAGGGTGCCCTCTTCTGCCTCAGCTCACTCAGCCTTGTCTTCCTACATTTCCAGTTACAAAATAATACCTCAGGGTTTAATAACCAGTACTAATGAGTAAGTAGAATCGGTAAATCTGAGTATAAATTTATGTTTTTTATACATGTATTGATATACATAGAGAGACAACAATTTGTGTTTTGCCAATTGGCAGTATTTCTAATATTAACATAAATAGACATTTTGATTTAATTTTATTTGCCAGCACTTAAAACTTAAGTTTAAATCAATTAAAATATATATAAATCATTAAAATAATATGAAAGTCATATACTACAATTTCAGATTCAGTTTATGTGGAGTAAGTATTCCTCCTTATTGGAGACCAATTTATTTGAGGATGCCTACTTTATGCATGAGACTGCTAATAGTAGCTAGGCATATGTATACTGCTATTTTTCTTATATAGACATATCTATGGGAGAATTTAATTTGTACCTATTCATAGAAAGATATTAACTATAATAACTAATAATAAAATAAATCATATATTGATATAATAAAAGTTAAACTATAATAAAAAGAGGATTTTCTCTCTTTCTCTCTTTCTCTCTGTCTCTTTCTTAAAACATCTTGCTGTATTAAACTCACCTATTTTTTTCACAATATTTGACCATTGACTGAAATGACAGAAAATAACACAAGGGATAAAGGGAAACTACTGTCTCTACTCACCTTTGCCTGGTAGTAAAATAAGAAAATAATCCAAAATATTCATTATTGCACTTTATTTATTTATTTATGTTAGTGGGGAACATCCACCTTTAAAAAATAAGCAGATAAATGAACAAGCAAATGTGTGTGTGTTATATAATGAATGATATAAAGCATCCATGCTGAAAACTACAAAATAATAGGAGAAAGTAGAGAATATCTGAATAAATGATTGAATATACCACACTCACACTTGAATTTGAAGACTCAACATAGTACATAATACAATTCTCACTATAAAGATGTTTCAATTCAATTCAAAATAAACTCAGTTTAGAGTCATAAGATGTGGAAAAGAACTAAATGTCATCAATCCAAAAGTTGGTTAACAAGCTATGGTATATGTATACCATAGAATACTATCTTTCCAGCCTTAAAAAAAAATAGTGACTTTACATCTTTTGTATTAACCTGGATAGAGTTGAAACACAGTCTTCTCAGTAAAGTATCACAAGAATGCAAAAGTTACATATCCAACATAGTCAATACAAACATGAAGCCACTAGATGCACTAATACATGCCCACGTAGGAGAAAAACTCATTTCAATTCATGTTGGGGAAAGCAGGAACAATTGAACTCAGTCAGTTTATAAGAAAAACTGCAGATAAATCCAGATTGGGTAAAATATTGCAAAATATCCCACTACTCTTCCTCAAATCCATCAGTGTCAACAGAAGCTAGTCAGGACTGAGAAAATGCCTCAGGCACAAGGAGTAAAAGGGAACATGATGACTATACAAAGTGTGGCACCTGGACAAGATCAGGAAACCAAAACAGAGAAGTAACTAAAAACTAAGCAAATCTGAGTAAACTATGGACTTTAGTTGATAATAATATATCACTATTGTTTCATTACTCAAGTGGAATCTACTGCACTAAAATTAGATGTTGATAACAGGGGAAATGGGGTACAGGGAATATGGACACTATCTGTACCATCTTCAGAACTTTTGTTTCAAGCTAAATTTATTCTTTAATTAAAAGTTAATTTAAAAGGTAAAATCCAAAAAACTACTACTACCACCTCTATTTTTGCAAATGGTCCTGGGCTCTAAATATTCCTTTAATTTCTTTCTTCAGCTTCTCATTTAAACTGCTTTTCCTTTTGGCAAGTAACTCAACCAGCTCCTCTTTTCCGATGGGATGACCCAAGCTTTACTTCCAGAACAGTGTTAATAGCAGTCCTGCAGCTGTTGGGTTGCTATAGTCTTCCATTAAAGTCAACTCTAAGACACGCATATTCTGAAGTTTTGTCAGAGAACATCTTTCCCATCCCCATTGTGTACTAGAATCCTCATTTTCCACTGGCCATTAGGATTGATCACTTTAACCAGTACACTAAATAATGTTCTTTGCCATTTGACTATTTCAGAAGTTCTCATCTTTAAAATGCTAATAAAAATATCTTATTTGTTGTTTCTAATTGTTTCAAGGAGAACATCGATGTGCAAGACACATCGCCATATCCTTTTCTCAACAAGTCCTGCCATTTATCTATGGTCAGTTCCCCTCATGTAGATATTCTGTTTCTTCTATTGCTCTAGTCATTTTTCACTGTGAACACTTGGTGCTCATTAATCACAAGCTTCCTTAGGATAGTTCTTTCACAGCCAAATGTGCACCGTATGTGACCCTGATTCCAAAACTTTTAACTATATGAGGGGAAAAACAAGCCCTCTATATTAAGTATTTTAAGTTTTCTTTGCTTTGTCCCTGTTTCTTCTTCTCTCACAAGTTATACACCTTTTAAAAATTGCCAAGGAATAAGAAATTGGGATAATAGTGGGAGAAAAATATAATAAAGAATTTTTTTATTTAGATTCCTTTCTAAAGTCTAGTTATTGATGTGCACTATTCTCAGTGGGGTTAGGTAATATCTTAGGGTGGTTTTGATTTGGATTTCACTGCCAGTGCTGGCATGGACACGAAGAGAAGGGAACACTTTTACACTGCTGAGATAGGACTGCAAACTAATACAACCTTTTTGGAAGGAAATTGAAGAATCCTCAAAGAACTCAAATTAGACCTCCCATTTGATCCTACAATCCCATTACTAGGCGACTGCCCAGAAGAAAAACAATTCCTTTAACCTAAGGATATTTGCACTAGACTATTTTCACAGCTCAATTTACAATTGCCAAAATGTGGAAACAACCTAAAAGCCCACCAACCCAGGAATGGCTTAACAAGCAATGGAATGTGCATACCATGGAATATTTTGCAGCCATTAAAAATAATGAAAACTTTACATCTTTTGTATTACCCTGGACAGAGGTGGACCACATTCTTCTTAAAGCATCACAAGAATAGAGAAACAAGAATGTAATGTACTCAATTCTAATTTGAAGGCAATAAAAGATCTAACACAAGGAGAGGGGTTAGAACAATGAGGGATGGGGAGAGAGGGGCAAGGAAGGGGAGGGGGGATTATGGTTATGGCACACCTTTTGGGGGTGGGACAAAATGACAAGAGAGACTTTACCTAACAACTCCAATCAGTGTAATCTAATTCTTTGAACCCTCAATGAATCCCAAACAATAATAATTAAAAAAAAACTCTAGTTATTTTTTGCTCAGCAAAAAGGTAATTTTTTTTGATGTCCTTCATTTTTCTGAATTATATCCAGTCAATATTTCAGTTTTATACTGGGACTTGGTTACAATTTTTCCAGTGTCTTGGCTCTGTTATCTAACTATGTGGGGAACAGAATTTTTTTTCTTTTTATTTTAGACAGAGTCTCACTTTGTCACCCTTAGTAGGGTGCGATGGTATCATAGCTCACAGCAACTTCACACTCCTGGGCTTAAGCACTTCTCCTGCTTCAGCCTCTCGGGTTGCCGGAACTACTGTTGCTGGCCACAATACTCCACTATTTTTAGAGATGTAGTCTCACTCTAGCTCAGCCTAGTCTCAAACCTGTGAGCTCAGTAAATACACCCACCTCAGCTTTCCAATTGCTGGAAGTACAAGTGAGCCACTGTGCTGAGTGGAACAGAAATTCTTGTACTGCCAAGATCAATAAGTAATTATATTCAAAGCAAATTCTATGTCAATTCTGGCTTGTAGCCCTGTGCTTTTTATTCTTCCTTTAAATCTTCACTCTGGCAATTAAATAAACAGTTTTTAATTAATCTGTCCAGAATTTCTGGTTTATAACCGATTTTCATGCCCTCAATATTGAAATAACTCAAAGTTTCTCCATGGTCTTTCTAAACTACATTTCCAGATGCTGTGGATGACCAAGTTGCATGATTTGAATGCTCTCAATAATATAGAACTTGAAGTTGTTTTCTGGGATGAGAATATTGAAAAGTTGGAAGATTCTAAAAACCATTTGGAATTATACTGTCACTATATTTGTATAGTCTTGTAAAAATGTGCAAGCATCTATTTTCAGACCAGTGTTACCTAAAAGAAGTACAATGTGAGACACTAAGTTGTTTTAAAGGATCTAAATAAAAACAAACAAGTAAATTTAGTTTTAATATTTTTCTTAACCTAATACATTTAAAATAATATGTCAACGAGTAATTAAGATAAGCATTAACTAAAAGACATTTAGTTTTTTTTCCTCTACTAAGTCTTTGATCATGAACGTATTTCATATTCACATAACTCATCAATCTGAACTGGCCATATATCAGGTGCTCAAGAATCACTTTATTACTTGTCTCATGATATCATGTTGAAAAGTGCAGATCTAAACTTCAGTTTCTACATTTTGAAAATAGAAATGGTAACAATTTACTTTTATTAAGTATTTTCTATATGTTTTTCACTCTTCCAAATACTTTAACTATCTATCTAATTTTATTTCTAGGATAATCCTAAGAAATAGGTAATGATAGTATTCTTACTTTTGATAAGAAAACTTATGTAAGCTTAAGTATATTGTTCAAGGGCACGTTGCTTACAAAAGTTGATGAAGGACATCTAACTCAGAAAGTCTGACTTTATAAGCATGTTCTTTATATTCTATTGTCTATCAAAATCAAAGATTTGATCCTCTAATATTTTTATTATAAAAATAGACATCTGATTTGAAGCAGTTTATAAGGATTATAAACTTAATATAAAACCATATGACTTCTAAGCAATGTTTTATCTTGAATAGCAGATAAATGTTTTCTATATTTAGGCTATGTATTCCAAACATAGGAGGACATCTTATATCTGAAAGGGATGAAGGGAAATAAAATCAAATTTCATATTAACAACAAATAATAACTTCTATAGGATATATTTGACAACCTTCAAAGGTAATGTGAAGAATACTGAGAGAGAAGCAAAGTAACAGAGGTTTCTAGATCTCTCTGTCCAAAGCTTGTTTTCTGGTGTCCTTGGATGAAGCAGTTATTTCTGCAAACATACACTTGTAGGAATATCCAAAACCTGATAGATGGAAAAGTTGACCATGAGGACACAGCCTAGGGATTTTCTCTGATTCTCTCTAAGGAGCAGACATCTTACGTGTTGCATCACTTATTCTTAGCATCTCATAAGATCCAGAATTTAGTCCCCTGGCTACGTTCTTGCACCTGCATAAATCTCACCTCTCCTACAATCTCAGAGTGGCTGTGACAAAATAAAGAAGAATAAGATCCATTTTCAAGACTGGTAAGAACATAACTATCATGAGTGACACTTTTTTATTAAGTCCCTGAAACAGAGGTCAACATGACTGAGAAACGACTTCTACAAATGACTTAGTATCTTCTATGTTAACCACACAGTAATTTTACATAGAAAGGACTGATTTGGAATTTATTACACCAAACTTCCAACATGAACAGCCAAATGTGATTTTGTTTTCTGCTTTGTATTCTCAAAGTTTGTTATTAGAGTATCATAAGCCAACAATCTCTTATCTCTTATATTAATAATATGAAGTACTGAGGCGAGACGTGATGGTATTATTGGGAATATGGACACTGATTAACTGGTGAAGTCAAAGTTCTAATAACAAGGACATGTCCTATAAAGGCATAACTTAGTAAATGCACAGAGAAAAATTGGCTTCTGAAAAAATACAAAGAGTAGTTTCACATCTAATAAGCAATTGTACTAACCTGATCAGTCTTGGGATAGTCATTACTTCATACTTTACATACACGAATCTCAATTAACTATTACATTTTTCCTACAGAACATTCTATCTTTGGGGATAGATGTCTGTTCAACCTGCTTCCAAAATCAATAACTCCACCTTTCTTCTTACGGCTTTTTCTGGTCTGGAAAAAGAGTACCCTTGGCTCTCCATCCCTTTCTCCTGTGTCTATGCGATTGTACTCTCTGGGAACTGCCTGGTACTGCACGTGATCTGTACAGAGCCCAGCCTGCATGAGCCCATGTTCTACTTCCTGGCCATGCTGGCTCTCACCGACCTGTGCATGGGGCTGTCCACAGTACACACTGTGTTGGGGATCCTATGGGGCCTCAGCCAGGAGATTAGTCTGGATGCCTGCATGGCTCAGGCCTTCTTTATTCATGGTCTATCATTCACGGTGTCTGGAGTCCTTCTTGCCATGGCTTTTGATTGTTTTACAGCAATCTCTAACCCTCTGAGGTATACATCTATACTAACCAGTGCCAGGATCATCAAAATTGGGCTGGGGATTTTAGTTAGGGGTTTCGCATTCACCATTGCTCCCATAGTCCGCCTAAAGTTTTTTCATTACTGCCGTTCCCGTGTCCTCTCCCACTCTTTCTGTCTACACCAAGACCTACTGAGACTAGCCTGCTCTGACATCCACTTCAACAGTTTCTATGCCTTGGCTCTGGTGATTTGTACACTTTTGTGTGATTCTGTGTTAATTCTCATATCCTACATTCTGATCCTGCACTCTGTTTTGGCTATTGCATCCCGGGAAGAGAGACTCAAAACTCTGCAGACCTGTGTCTCCCATATCAGTGCTGTCCTGGTTTTCTACATCCCAATCATCGGTCTGACCATGGTACACCGCTTTGGGAAGCACCTCTCTCCTGTGGTCGCTGTCCTCATGGGCAACATCTACATCATCTTCCCTCCCCTGATGAACCCCATCATATATAGTGTCAAGACCCAGCAAATCCGCAACAGAATCCAGAAGTGGTTCACTAAGAAATCCTGTAGATAAGTGAATTTAGGGAAGATAAGTAGTAGTTTCAAGAGAAATTCCCAACACGTAAATAATTTGTAAAAATAATCACTAATTTTATGTAATAACTTCACTGATTAAGGTATATTTATATTCATTTTCTGCTTTAGTTCTCCCAATTCAGAGAATTAGACAGAAAAGCTTTCAATTACCTTATTTTGTCACTTTATAATGAAGTGTAATGTTAAATAAAGTGAACTATGTTTAGTACTCTGCCAGTGAACACTTACATAGAAAATGACTTAAGTTACATTACAATGTATTCCTTTGAATTCTCAATGTGTTATTATGTTATTGCATGAACTGTTGTTAAGTCTGTATTTACTACCCATGAACAGGCAGTTGTTATATATTTTTATTTATGTCATGATTACTCTATTAAGGTCATAGTACTTTTCTACTTTTATGGGTCTTTTCTACTTTTACAGAGCAATACCACTCCCAAATCCCATTCTGTCTCATCTAACAGAATGTGTGATGTTGTTAGATTAAATCAAATGTTGAATCAGAACATTTGGTAAATAACAACTCTGAATCATTTATCACATTTCTACCTATTCTACCTCTTACTTCCAAATTCCACACATTTGTACACAGCAGTGAATACAGAATAATTTAGAATGTCCACAAACCTGGCAATTGCTTTTAATCTTTGTGTCAGCGTACATGAAATTTGTAGGACAATTTGATCAACTTCTTCATTTTACCGAAAAGACTGCTGAGACAAAAAGATATTTAGTAAGATTAACTAGCCAAATTGGGGATAAATTGCAGTATTGTGAATATTTTGAACATATATTTCATTTTCCAGTGGCAAGTGTAAAACTAGCAGACTTAACTCAATCATCAAATCTCAGAATCTTGTTCTTTTCTTAATGAAAGTACAAAAATTAAAAAGCATTTAACAGCCTCAAGATTTTTCTTACGTTGTCACGTCAGCATGGATATATACTGGCTATTCTTGAGTGGGGCAGAGGCGTTATCAGTTATCAGCAAAGCTGCAGTGCAGTTAGGCTTTTCAGGTGAGTAGAATAAAGTTGTTACACATTGACATAACAATGGTGAAGAATGTGAAAATATTTAATTTTGGATATTAATATTGGGTTTATTGCCTTTTGGATTATATTTTATTGATTTAATACTCAAAATATTCCTGAACACACATTTATTATTTTGTTGATTAGAGTTTCAGAGCTCACGTTTTTGACACATCCCTTTGTAAACTATCACTATGCCCATGGCTTAGATGGATTGCACTTCTCTTCCCTTGTCTATTGTCCTTTGATTGGTTGATTTATTTTTAGCTCCCTGTTAGGCTACTTCTTTATTCTAGAATATCTGTCTCTCCAGTCAGAGTCCTTGCCTCCTCCTAACCCATTTTTTAAAGATCCTATTTACAATCCTTGCTAATTAGCTCTTATCGGCTATAGTCCTGGAGCATGTAATGTATTTTTTTCTTGCTGTTAGGAAAAAATGAGAAATAAAAGGTTGAAGGATTTTTCCATTCAAATGGAAATATTATATATTATCATATTATATTATATATTTTAATACATATATTATATATATTATATATTATATTGATTAATGATATATAATGAGCCCTGTCACACAGACACATTGATGTTTATGTTAAGCCTTTGTTTAATGTATAATAGAATTATGACTATTGTGAGTTCACAATAACTATCTTAGTTATCCAAGGGCCTTAGACTTATCCTTTTGTTTAGTAATCAAGTGAGATTTGAAACATTTTAATTTGCATAAGTTGATTTTTTTCAATAGTATTTTTTATTTTATTTTGTTTATCTTCAGTCTATCTCAGTATTTTAAGAAAAGGGTAAGATTCCCAACATTAAAGCTTTTAAATAAAAAGTGTCATATAAGGAGTTTCTCCCTCAATTGCTTTTCTATAAAAACCATATGAAAGTCATGTAAGGCTGAAATGAGCTCATGAATAATTATGGAAAGGAAAAGCTTTGAATAAATCTAATTAATAAAATGTCAGAGTCAAAATATGCTGCTTTCATTACTTTAAGTAGCTAGGTTCATCTCTTGGTTCTCTATTCTGTTCCATACATTCACCTCTCTGTTTTTGTGCCAGTACCATGCTGAGGTCTGGTAGCATGATTCCTCCTGATTTGTTTTTATTTCTGAGTAATGTCTTGGCTAATAGAGGTTTTTTCCTGATTCCATATAAAACAAAGTATTAGTTTTTCAAAGTCTTTAAAGTATGACAGTGGAGCTTTAATAGGGATTGGATTAAAATTGTATATTGCTTTGGGTATTATGGACATTTTATCAATGTTGATTCTTCCCAGCCATGAGCATGGTATGTTTCTCCATTTCTTGACATCTTTAGCTATTTCTTTTCTTAGAGTTTCATAGTTCACTTTATAGAGATCTTTCTGTCCTTTGTTATGTAAACTCCCAAATATTTCATCTTCTTTGGCACAACTATAAAAGGAAGAGTCCTTGACTTCTTTTTCAGCTTGACTATTATTGGTATGTATAAAGGCTACAGGTTTCTGAGTATTGATTTCATAGTATGAGACACTGCTGTATTCCTCGATCACTTCTAAGAGTTTTGTAGTTGAATCCCTGGTGTTTTCCAGATATACAATCATCTTATCTGTGAAGAGTGAAAGTTTGACCTCCTCTGTTCCCATTTGGATACCTTTAATTGCCTTTTCTTGCCTGATTGTGATGGCTAAGACATCCATTACAATGTTAAAAAGCAGTGGAGACAATAGGCAACATTGCCTGGTTCCTGATCTGAGTGGAAATTATTTCAATTTAACTCCATTCAATACGATATTGGCTGTGGGTTTGCTGTAGATGGCCTCTATCAGTTTAAGAAATGTCCCTTCTATACCTATTTTTTAAAGTGTTCAGATCCTAAAAGGATGCTGGATATTATCAAAAGATTTTTTTGCATCAATTGAGATAATCTTATGGTCTTTGTTTTTTATTTTGCTATGTAATGTATTATTTTTATAGATTACATGTATTGAACCATCCTTGAGACACTGGGATAAAACCAATTTGATTGTGGTGTATTTGTTTTGATGTGATGCTGGGTTCTGTTTGCTAGGATCTTATTGAGCATTTTTGCATCTATATTCATAAAAGATATTTGTCTATAATTTTCTTTTCTTGTTGGATCTTTTCCTGGTTTGGGGATCAGGCTGATATTTGCTCCATACAATGTGTTGGTAAGTATTCCTTCTTTTTCTATGCTTTCAGAATGATTATGTAATGTAGGTACTGGATCCTCTTTAAAGGTTTGGTAAAATTTTGATGTGAAGTCATCTGGGCACAGACTCTTCTTTTTTGGGAGATTTTGTATAGTTGATGCTATTTCAGTATTTGATATAAGCCTGTTCAACATTTCTAATTTTTTCTGGCCAAGTCTAGGAAGTTGGCGTGCTTCCAAGTATTGGTCAATTTCTTTGAGATTTTCATATTTCTGAGAATAGTTTTTTGTAATATTCATTAAGAGTTTTTTGAATTCTAAGGTGTCTATGGTTATATCACCTTTGTCATTTCTGATTGATAAAATTCAGGATTTTAATTTTCTATTTCTAGTTAGGCTAGCTAAGAGATTATCAGTTTTGTTAAACTTTTCAAAAAACCAACTTTTTGATTCATTGATCTTTTGAATAATTCTTTGTTTTCAATTTCATTCAATTCAGCTCTAATTTTGGTTATTTCTTTTCTTCTACTGGGTTTGGGGTTGACATGTTCTTCCTTTTCCAGTTGCTTGAGATGTCCCATTAAGTAGTCACCTTCCTCTCTTGCCATTCTCTTAAGAAAGGCTTGGAGCACTATAAATTTCCCTCTTAAGACTGCCTTTGCATTATCCCAGAGGTTCTGATAATTTGTGTCTTCATTTTCTTTTTGTTATGAAACCTTGGTAATTTCCTTCTTAATCTCATATTTGACCCATCTATCTTTCAGCATAAGGATATTTAGTTTCTATGTCTTTGTATGAGTATGCAGATTCCTGCTATTTGTGAGTCAACTTTTATTTTGTGAAGATCTGAGAAAAAAATGGAATAATTTATGTTCTTTTAAATTTTCTGAGGTTAGCCTTGTGACCTAAGATGTAAACAATTATGAAGGATGTTCCATGGGCTGATGAGAAGAATGTGTATTTAATTTTGTTAGGATGAAATTTTCTGTAAATATCTATTGAATTCACTTGTTTTATGGTGAAGTTTAAGTCCAAAATTTCTTTGCTTAGTTTCTTCTTGGAGGATCTATCCAATGCTGCCAAAGGGGTATTAAAATCTCTGACTATTATAGTGCTGGAAGATATTAAATTGTTTATGCCTGTTAGGGTCTTGGTTATAAATTGAAGGGCATTTTGGGGGGCACATAAATGTTAATAATTGATATTTCATCATGTTGCCTATGAGTGTTTCCCTTTACAAACATGAAGTGACCATCGTTGTCTTTCCTTACTTTTGTTGGTTTAAAGCCTAATGTATCTACAAATAAAATTGCAACCCCTACTTTTTTCTGTTTTCCATTTGCCTAAATTATGGATGTTTATCCCTTCACCCTGAGTCTATATTTATCCTTTAAGATCAGATGAGATTTTTGTATGGAGCAGATATCAGGCCTGAGTTTTTGTATCCAGTCAACCAACCTGTGCCTCTTTAGCAGACAATTTAAGCCATTCACATTAATTGAGAGTATGGATAAGCCTGGTGGGATTGTGGGTCTCAAGTTTTCCAAAGGACCAGTGGATGTTTTTAATCTTTTTGCCACTGTAGAAATTTGTATTTGATCAATAATTTCTGAGTGAGTTTACTTTGGTAGTAGAGCATTGTGGGTGGTCATTATGGAGGTTGAATCTGAGAATATCTTGAAGATCTGGTATAGTTATGGCAAATTTCTTCAACATGTGAATGTCATTAAAGAATTTGATTTCCCCATCATAACTGAAACCCAGTTTAGCTGGATACAGAATCCTGGGCTGAAAGTTGTTTTGTTTTAGGAGATTGAAGGTTGAAGGTTGATGACCTTCAATCTTCTTCTGGCTTGAAAAGTTTCAGTGGAAAGATCTGCAGCCATTCTAATATTCTTCCCCTTGTAGGTTATAATTTTCGAATATCTGGCTGCTTCCAGGATTTTCTCTTTCATATGAAATTTGGTGAAGTTAATTATAATGTGTCTAGGGGATGCTTTATTTGGGTTGAGTCATGCTGGGGTTCTAAAACTGTCTGCTATCTGACTTTCATAATCTCTTGCCATATTTGGAAAGTTTTCCTCTAAAATATCTTGGAGTACAGTATCTGTACCTTTTGGATCATTCTCATCACCTTCAGGAATTCTAATAAGTTGAATGTTTCCTTTTTTAAAGTTGTCCCACAACTTTCTCAGGGAATGATCCATCTTTGCTCTCCATTTCTCTTTGTCTTTGAGTGTTTGAATTTATTCAAAAGCTTTGTCTTCAATGTCAGAGATCCTTTCTTCTGCCTGCTCCATTCTGTTACTGAGGGATACTACTGTATTTCTCAGGTCTGTGAGGGATGCAAATTCTTGCCTTAATTTGTCAAAATCTTTGTTGATTTTATCTTGAATTCATTGATTCTTGAGACAACTTTGAATTGCTCCTTAAACTTCTATTCTAATTTTATTTCAGTTCCTTTAATCTTATTTGCTATCCAAATTCTGAACTCAATTTCTGGCATCTCAGCCATTTGTTTATGAATGGGATCTTCTGTTGCATCACCTTTTTTGTACCTTGGGGAAGTTGATCTACTCTGGTTATTCATGTTGTCCACATTTTTCTGCTGATTCCACCCCATGGTTATTTTTCACCATTTGTTTAGAGAGTCTGGTAAGGTGGAATTAAATTGAAGGTTCCTGGGCATGTAGTTAATCAACCCTTTATCAGAGTGCTGAGATTGGTGACTGTAGCTATTCACCTATGGTTTTAGAAAGGTCCCATTCAGTACTATAGCTTGAAACACTGCATACCTGTTTGGTGATGGGGCCAGGTGGGTCTGTCTTGTATTTAGCTAGACTTTGACTAATTCTAGTGGATCAGTGTCTTTGGGTTGAAATATCAGCCGTGGAGGAATACAAGCAATTAAGACACTCTACCCCTCACTGTAATAACTGGGAGAGGAGAATCAGACCCTCCCTCCGCAACACAACCAGGGTATAATGTTGGAGAGTCCCTGGATTATGGGCCCAGATCAAGATTTCCAAAACAATTGTCCCAGTCAGCACAAACTCAGATCAAGTGGGAGAGTTCAAGAAGTCTCCAGCAACTGGACAGCAGGGGTCCACTGCAGCTCAAGTGTGATTTGCTCCAGTGATCTGTGGAGTCAGAAAGGCCCACCCAGCAACAGAATTATTTCAGGGGGGCTGGTGCCTCTTTTTCCACTTTGCATCACTGTCACCCCCAGGCACTGGTTACTCCACAGGCCTACAGCCAAGCTCTCTCTAAACTCAAGTACACAGGTATTTGCACCTAAGTCAAAGAAGAGATAATGCCTCACTGACCAGGTGTCTCACTGTGTGACCTGAAGGCAGGAGGAGTTCAGGTCTGATTCCCTCTGGTGATCACTGGAAACTGGCAAGTGTTCTATCTGCATGTGTACCCAGCCAGGGGTTACTGTGGAGGACCGTGTGTATTGGGTTGGTTCTGGCCATTATTGCTCCCTCTGGAAGGGAGCCGCTGCAGAAAGCTGGCTTCAGTGGACCATCTTGCCTCCCTCCTCCTAAATTAATCTTTCTTATTTAATTTTCTAATTTTTAAAGGATAAATTTTAGAACAATAAACTGTCTATAAACTACCAATTTTTGTTTGACACCAGAAATATTATCTGCAATTAAAAATATCAAAAAAGATAAAAATACTTGTTTTTTATTATATAAAATATTCTATGAACCTTTCATAATTAAACCAGTAAAGGATAGTGACAAAAATATTCAGAAAATAAAAACAAGGGCCAACACAAACAGCTCCAGTAACAAAAGTGAAAAAATTAGCATAACTTGGAAAAAAATATGGTGCTTATTTCAAGCTTTATTGAACAAAAAGTAAGTTTATTAATTCAATTTTTGCACAAAACCAAAAATCCATATGAATTAGAAATAACAAAAAAGAAAACCATGTGATTTTAAATAATAAATTTAATTGTATAATAATATTTATATTTTCTATTTAAAGATAAGTAATATAATATGGGGAAACAGGTACTTAAATTTTTTTATAAAAACATAAGCTGGGTACTTAAATTTTTTTATAAAAACATAAACTAGTGAAATTGCCTTAAATTAAATTATAATGTCTATCAAAAATTAACAGGAAAATCCTTCCATACTGTAATTTTAATTCTGTTTATATAGCCAAGAAAAATGCATAAACGTCTATGAATATATTTTTATTTAGTTGTGTGTGTATGTATTCCTTATTTTATTCATCAATCATGATGTTACCCAAAAGCATTAACTGAATTTCCAGATCTTGTAAGGTCTACATTTATAGATTACAAATAAAAAAAGAACTATTTCCATCAAATAGTCCAACCTAGACTTTGTACAGAACATTTTTACTACCTTATTTTGAATGGGTCTTCACTGAATAGATAATGGAGTTGATGGGTGCTCAGACTAGTAAATAAGGGTTAGACAAAGTGATATGTACATATGATGGGATATAAGATCCAGATCTGTGAGTAAAAAGAGAGAAAAAAGTGAGAAGATAGAATTGGAAGAAGATATGTGTATGGAAAATACATGTATTAAATGCTTTAAGCCATGCCTCTTTCTGGGGAAGGTGGAAAACAGTGATAAACATAGGAGAGAGTGATGAAAATGAAGTAGTCAGGTCCACCAACAATAAAAGCTCCAAGGAAAACGTAGAATGTATTGATGTTTCTATTGACTTAGAAACATTTCCAGTGGCAAACTTCACCAGAGCCTTTTACTCATAGTAAGTGCAAAATATTAAAATGGGTTGGCAAAATTTCAAGTGGCATGTTATGAGCAATAAGCAGAGGATTGCCAGAACTTCAGGTTACAATGTAACCTCAACACTAGTGCAAGCAACTACTTGTCCTGTGAATAGGGTAGCATACCTCAGAGGATAACAGATAGCTATATAGTTGTCCAGAGCCATGACCAGCAGGACACTTGATTCAATACTTGAATGTGTGGATGAGCCACATCTGAAAGAGGCTCTGGCAAGTGGAATCAAAAATTCCCAAGCATCTTGGGCATAATGCTGGTGCTAAGTGCAATGTCTCTGGTTCCCAACATGTCTAGGAGGATGTACATGGGCTCATGGAGGCTGGGCTCATATTTGATAATGATCAAAAGAAAAGAATTTCCAATCAAAGCAACGATGCACATAGCACAAAATGTAATCCCATTCCAATATTGTACAGGTTCCAGACCAAGGTTTCCTATGAATGTCAGCACAGAGGGCTCAAATACCATGTCATTTCATATAGTCAAGGTAGTCCACAGATCTTATAAAGAGAACAAAGCTTGCCAAAGCTTTGTTACTATAACAGTAAATTACATAGTTACCATTCAATAAAAAAAATAAAAAAAAACAGTAAATCTCTTTACTCTTATAGGTCTTATGCTTATCCAGTCACACCCAAAGCTTATCAGAATTAGAAGAATCAACATCACCAGCTTATTTATTATTAACTTAAGTGAAGAAAAATTTCAAACAGACCTTCAGAGTCACCAACATGCACTTGAACAAAACTAGCCATCCGCATTCAGTAATTTCTGCAGTGAATATTGAGTATTTGAATCTCATTTCTATAATTGGACCTTCATGACCACCTTGCTTAGGTGTGCTCTCCTTCCTCCCCCAATCCATTTTCTCTTTCATCTTCTCATCTCTTTGTGTAAAGCAGAAAATAATACACATACATACATTTTGAGTGATAATTTAGACCAAAAAAACCCATAAAAATGTACCTTTATTCCCAAGTTTTCAAACACAATTTTGCTGCAAAACTCAGACTCCACCCTGTAGACAGTAGAAAACACATAATAGATGCATAATTTTGGTGCATTGCCAATGCATTTCTGACTCAAGAGACAGAATCTTAAGCAAAAATCCTTCAGTTCAGATAAGTAGCTCAAGCCCCTTACTCCATGCTCTTTTCCTCAAAGTAGAGGATAAAGACATTATAATTATTGTTTAATAAAATTAAGATAATTTAAGAATCTCTGGCATAGGAGAAAAGATACCTAATATGGTATCACCAAGAGAGACATGAAAATGTTAAAGTGGTCAGTAGGAAAGAGAAATGAATGAGCTTGAAAGCCTTAGTTTCCATAAGAACATGATGTTAGCAGTTATAGCCCCTTCCCAGAAATCAGCCTATTTATTGTTAAAGGGAAGTAGAAAATTCTATTCCGAATTCTATTCAGAATTCTATTCTGAAAAAATTTAAATGAGGAAAATATGAGGGGATTGGTATCTCTGAGAATCATTTAAGAAATTCATGAGTAATAATTGACAAATAGGAATGTTTAGGTGAAAGACCATTGGGAGAAAGTGAGAGAGAAAAGTCTCAAACACAAAAGTCTCATTGTAACATAAAAACTGTGTCTAGGGACTTGTCACACTTTTCATTAACTATATGTCAGCCACGTCATACAGTTTAATTTTATACCTAACAAATTATGGCTCCATGAGGATTACTAAACAAAAGCAGAGAGGTTAGCTAAGTGATTAGTTTCTAAATAAAGGTAATCTATCAGTTTTCATAAATGTTGTTGTCCTAAGCATTTCTGAATATTATTCCATAATTTAAGTCTTCACAAATATTGTTCTGGAGATTTCCATAGCCCCCAGGGATGATAATAATTACAGATGTTAAACTTAGAGTGCTTTGGAGATTATTCTACTGTTGGGGCTCAGAAAATAATACCCTTAAGAATTGAGGTTTGAAAAGTTAACTTAAGCAGTAACTTCAGGTCTTTCTGATTTCTCCTTCTCCCTTCCTGTCTTTTAATCTCTCTGCCTTTCTCTAAACATGGGATGGGGCTACTCTATAATTTTTCCTAATCTACCCAGAAACTGCTTCACAGAGAGGAACACAACTGACTTCAATCTCTCCCTTGATATTTAATTAACCAAAGAAATGACCATCTTTGTCTTTCTTAACTTTAATTGCTTTAAATCCACTTGTGTTTGAAAATAAGACTGTAACCCTTCCTTCCTTTTTATTATTTGCTTGAAATACTGTTTCCCATCCCTTAACCCTGTGTCTTTGTCCTTTAAGGTGAGGTGTGCTTCTAGAGGCGGCATATGCATGGCCTGTGCTTTTGTATCCAATGAGCCAGCCTGTGCCTTTTCAGTGGGGAATTCAAGCCATTAATATTTTAGAGAATTGATAAGTGTGGTGACATTCATTTTATTTTGTGAAAATGCACTGCTTAGTTTTATCCTTTGCACCATGTAGAAGAAAAGTTTTAACCTTTAGCTTCTGGGTATTTACTTTGTTTTTGGCTCATTGTGATGGTCAGTGTTGAGAATAGGTCTAAATATTTTCTGTATAACTGGTCTTGTTGTGGCAAATTTCTTCAGTTCTTGAGTATTTGCAGAAGATTTTATTTCTCTATCAGTTTTGAAGCTTAGTTTAGTAGAATATGAATTCTGGTCTGAAAATTCTTTTGTTTAAGAATTTTAAAGGTTAGATGAACATTCTCTCCTGGCTTATAAAGTTTCAAGTGAAAAGTGTGCTATCACCCTCCTCTGTCAGGATCACATCTATGGAACATATGACAAGGGTATAAGTCAAATCTGTGAAATGTAGAACATATATGTTTTGGCACAATAATCAAGTAAATGAGGTTGAAGCTATGTTGATTGGCTTAATGTAACCATGTTAGATTATACCAAAAAAAATCAGCACATTGTACCTCACATATGCATGAATGTATTCATGATCTATATGTATTTGACTAAATAAAATAAAAATTTTAAAAAGTGTGCTATTACCCTAATGGCTTTGCCCTGGAGGTCAATTAGTACGTATTCCTGGCTATTTGCAGAATTTTTTCTTGTGTCTTGACTTTGGACAGGTTCATCACAATGTCTTTAAGAAGCACTGTTGCAGTTGAAATGACCTGGAGTGTGATATCCCTCTAAAAGGAATATGTTGGAACCTTTAGTGTCATTGCCAGGAACTTTAACACCCATTGACAGAACTGTATATATCTTCTAAACAGTTACTAAATAAAGTTATAAATAAGACCCTAGAAGAAATGGACTTAATAGAAACATACAGAATATGCCATCCCAAAACAAAATAATATACATTTTTCTCTTCAGCCCATGGACCATACACCAAAACAGATTCATATCATAGAATACAAATCAAACCTCAACAAATTTAAAAGAATAGAAATCATACTATATCTCTTCTCAGACCACCAGTCAATAAAGAGGGAACTCATCTCCAACAAAAACATATATCCCCACACAAAGACATGGAAATTAAACAAACTTATACTGAATGATAGTTGAGTCCAGAAAGAGATAAAGGAGGAATGTGTCAAATTCCTCAAAACATATTAATGATGAAGAAACAAGTTTTCAAAACCTGTGGAATACAGGAAAAGCAGTGTAAAAAGGCAAATTTATTGTATCAGATGCCTACATCTAAAAAGGAGAAAGAGAGTGCATTAAGAAACTCAAGAGCCAAAATGGGAAAAGAAAAACAATCTAATCTCAAACCAGCATAAGAAAATAAATAACCAAATTAAATCAGAAATAAATAAAATTGAAAACAAAGAGTCTTTCAGAAAATCAATGAAACAAAAAATTGGTTCTTCAAATAAATAAATAAAATTGATAAACTTTCAGCCACTTTAACTAGGAACAGAAATATAAAATCTCTACTAACCTCAATCATAAATGATAAAGGATAAATAACAGTTGTCATAGATGTACAAAAAATCATCTCTGAACACTACACAAAACTCAATGCCTAGAAATTTGATAATGTGGAGGAAATGGATTAATACTTGGAATCACAACTTTTCCCTGAACTTATCCAAGAAGAACTAGATCTCTTGAACAGACATTTTTCAAGAACTGAGATCAAAGAAACAATAAAAACCTCCTAATAAAAAAAGCCCTAGTACAGACGCCTTTATACCAGAATTCTTCAAACATTCAGAGAAGAGATTATACCCTTACTGCAGAAATTATTCCAAAAAATTGAGAAGGAAAGAATTTTCCACAATACATTCTATAAAGCAAACATCACCCTCATACCTAAACCAGAAAAAGATTCAGCTAAAAGGAGAAATTCAGACCAATTTCACTGATGAATATAGATGCAAAAAGTCACAACAAAATCATAGGTAATAGATTACAAGTACACATTAAAAAATTATACATTACAATCAAGTAGATTTCATCCCAGGGATGTAAGGCTGGTTTATCATATGTAAGTCCATAAATGTAATTCACCATATCAACAGAAGCAAAAACAAAGACCATATGATTCTCTTAATAGATGTAGAAAAAGCTTTTAGTAAAATTCAGCATCCTTTTCTAATTAGAATACTTAACAACATAGGCATAGGTAGTACATGCTTTAAACTGAATGCAGCCATCTGTGAGAAACTCAGAGCTGATATTATAAATGGACGCAAACTGAACCACTTAGAACTAGAACCAGACAAGGGTGTCCACTATCATCATTACTATTCAACATAGTGCTGGAATTTCTAGCCAATGCAACCTGGCAAGAGAAGAAAATAAAGGCATCTAAATGGGGGCAGGATAGGTGAAACTCTGGCTCTTTGCCAATGTATAATCTTATATTTTGATAAACCCAAAGATTCAAACAGAAGACTACTAGAAGTGGTCAAAAATATATATATAGTAATTTCTCAGGATATAAAATAAATGACCTCAAATCAATAGCCTTTGTATATGCTAAACAGCCAAATTCAGAAGTTTATCAAACAAAAACAAAAACAAAAACAAAAAACTAGGAATATACCTAACTATAGAGGTGAAGATTCTCTACAAAGAAAATTATGAAACAATAAGAAAAGAAATAATAGAATATATTAACAAATGGAAGAACATACTATGCTCATGGTTGGGAAGAATCAACATTGTTAAAATGCCTATACATCCCAAAGCTATCTATGGATTCAATGCAATCCCCATTAAAATATCAATATCATACTTTCAAGACTTGGAAAAAAATAATTCTCCTTTCCTGTGGAAGCAGAAGAAACCCCATATATCAAGACAATCTTAGTAATAAAAATAAAGCCAGGGTCAACACCCTACCACGCTTTAGGCTATATTAAAAATCCATAGTCATCAAAACAGCATGATACTGGCACAAAACCATTTTCCACATAGACATTTGGAACCTAATAGAAAATCATGAGGTAAAACTAAAACTTTATAGCCACCTGATCTTTGGTAAATCAAACAAGAGCCCACACTGGGAAAAGAATTCCTATTCAATAAATGGTGTTGGGAAAACTGGATATCTACATGTAAAAAACTGAAACTGGATTCACATCATTTGACACTCACGAATATTGACACAAGATGGGTAAAACAATAAAATCTAATGCATGACAATCAAAAAATCCTCAAAGAAAGTGTAGGGAAAACACAAGAAGATCTTGGCCCAGGGAAAGATTTTATGAAGACTGGAACAGCAACACAAATAAACAAATGGGAATTAATTAAACTGAAAAGCTTCTGTATAGCTAAGGATGCAACAACCAAAGCAAATAGACAACATTGAGAATGGGAAAAGATATTTGCATACTACAAATCAGACAAAGGCTTCATATCTAAAGTTTACAGAGAACTCAAATTAATCACAGAAAAAGAACTAATAATCCCATAAATCACTGGGCAAGAGACATGAATAGAACCTTCTCTAAGGAAGACATACAAATGGTTAACAAACATGAAAACATGATCATTGTCCCTCATCATCAGAGAAATGCAAATCAAAACCACACTGAGATGTCACCTAACCCTGATGAGATTGGCCCACATCTCAAAGTTCCAAAGCTGCAAATGCTGGCATGGATATGGAGAGAGAGGAACATTCTTACAGTGTTGATGAGACTACAAACTAACACAGCCTCTTTGGAAATAAGTATGGAGAATCGTCAAAGAACTCAAATTAGATCTCCCATTTGACCCTGTTATCCTACTAGTAGATATCTACTCGGAAGAAAAAAAAATTGTTTTATCATAAGGACATTTGCCCCAGATTGTTTATCACAGCTCAACATTCAATCTCCAAGATGTGGAAAAAGCCTAAATGCCCATCAACTCAGGAAAGGATTAACAAATTGTGGTATATGCATGTCATGGAATAATATTCAGCCATAAAAAAGATGGTGACCTCACATCTTTTGTAATAGTCTGTATTGGGTTGAAACACACTCTTCTTAGTAAAGTATTACAAGAATGAACAAGCAATTATCCAATGTACTCAATTGTAATATGAAGCCAGTAGATGATCTGATGCATCCCCACAGAGAAGAAAAAATCATTTCAATTCAAGTTAGGGTGAGGGATAATGACAGGTGGAGAGGGAAAGGACTGGGGTTGGGGTACTTTACTGAATAGATACAGGCTGGGGGTGTTCAACACATCTTTTATGTGTGGGACATAATGACAAGAGGGCCTCTACCTAAAAAAATCAAACATTTTGACCTGGTTGTTTATACCCTCATATACACAAATTAAAACAAACTTACTTAAAAAAATAATAATTAACCAAAAAAATTAAACCTCATGTTACAGAGGAAGACAGTGAAGAAAATTAAACACTATATCCACATCCCAGGTGAACTTCAACTATTACCAGTTCTCAGGTCCTATTCACCTCCCCCCCCCCAATGAAGAACAGTACATTTGGTATTAATTAATCACTCTCTTGTGATTCCCCATGATTGTACATATTAATAAAGTTGTATGCTTGTTATCCTGTTAATTTGTCTATTTTCAGTTCATGTAAACAGGCTTAGATTTCAATCTTGAGAGAGAAATTACCTACACACCCATTGTCCTTCTTTGTTTCATGTAAAACATTAGCAAGATTAAATTACTTCTCCAATGACATAATGCTAACTACTTTTAACATTGTGTTCTTCCAGAAAATATTCTCCAATGTATATTTATTGTTCTTGAATTATATTCCAGAGAACTTCAAAATTAGACTCTAGGAAAAATATATTTATACTCTTCACTTTTATGATTTGAATTTTATTTTAAAGTCTACATTTATTGGCTGTACTTGTGTTTTGTACTTCAAGATATAGCACTTGACTTTCACTTGACTTTGTACACATTCCTAACTATAACTTAGTACCCAGAAACTGCAGTGGGAAGCAAATGCCACAGGGGATAGATTGTTCTCTGATAATCTTAGTTGTAGAAGATTTGCATTTTCTCACATAACTTTTCCTGATGACCAAGCTACGTCCAAGGTCTAAAATGGAGGTTCAGGCCAGAAAAAGAGGTGCCCTTTCTTAGAGCTAGCTTCTTGCTCAATTCCCAGGGCAGCTGGCATATCTTGTGTGGCCAAGAGATGGCAGTGGAGTTTCTCACATCATGAGAGATTGGGCTTTATCTTGTTCTCCCTTGAGGGACAGAGAAAATGAATACTAAAACCGGGGATAACATAGATCAGAAATCCATTTCTTACTTAGAAAAACTTGGACCGTTTTATCCTACATTTTGTAATGAATGAGAATTGCAAACAAAGCAATATTGCCCCATATTTCTTCTTGATCATCTTTTCAAGATTAAAAGGATTTTCATATAGTACTTCAGTGACTCAAAGGATAAGGAGTATGTTTGGCAGTTGTATGCAGGACAGGGTTAATAAAACAGTGAGCACAGTAGGGAGTAAGACTTGCTAAAAACAGGGGAAGAAAACCAGCTATGCATAGATGATTTATTTCTTACTAAGAAAGAGGATGAGGAGGATAGTCCTTCCTAGACAAGAAGAACAGTCTTCTCAAGAAATTACCTCCTGACATGTATCTTTAATATAGAACTTAATTTTAAATACATACATGTTTTGACTTTTAATTTCTCATTATGTAGATATAATTAATGCAGAAAAATGGGAAAACTACCTATAATTCCATCGTTCAAAGTTTAACCTTACTCTTTTGGCCCACTACTCTTGAGTAGCTTCCTTTTACAAACTATAGTTATAATTTTTACTTTATATTATAATTATTTGCACAGTTTATAAAAAAATATTAAAAATATATTAATTTCACCCTGTTTGGTCAAGAGGAATGTTTAGTTAACATTGCACATATAAATGTTGGGCATACTTCTATGTTAAATTAGCTTAAAATTCTACAAAGACCGTAGTTAGACACAGACTGTACACTTGAATGTCAGAATTTGGGCTGTACCATATGGTCATTGCTTTTATTGTCTGATCCTGAATTCTAATTGTAGTTTTCAAAGCAGAGCTTCATCAGAAGAAATATTTGCTAAAGAAATAAAAACCCATTAGGAGATATTTTTACTAAGAATATCAAAATACTATGTATCTTCTGTTAACTTAATTAATTTCTCAAGTACTACATCAGGAACTTATTCACTTATTTTCTCTTGTTTTTTTTTTTTTTTTGACAAATATATTTATAATAAAATTTTTAAAACTAATAGTAACTAGCATAGTAACTAAAAATTCGTGCTACCTATCATTCTGTTTCCTGAGAGAAGCATCAATACAACTGAATCTCTTCTCTGTTTCAACAGCATTTTCTACCTTCTTTCCAGATATGATCAATGTCCTTTACCTGATGACTATTGTTTCCAACATGTTTATTTATATTTTTCCTAGCTTACTTTCCCTTATTCTTATACTATTTCGACAAAACTTTGATGTAATCTGATACATATAACATGTTGATCTCACTTTATTTCCACTAACCTTTATCTCTGTCATAGCTCATATAGCATCTTAGTTTAATTAATTGTATTCAACTTTTTATCCCATCTGATCTCATATCTCAGTTAATCTTTGACAAAATCCAAACATGCATTTTGTCTATTTATTCTCCCCTACAAATAAATATGAATAAAGAAAAAAACACATACACAAAAGTAATGAGGCTTGTTTTAAATGTATGGCAAATAATATCAAGTTAGTCTTTAGTGAAGTTATTATATGAAAGCTAATGATATCCATTATCTAACAACTGAAGAGATAAATAAAATGTGGTATATCCATAAAATAGAATACTATTCAGTCTTAAAAAGAAATGCATTGTTTGTATAAAGTACATGGGTGAACCTTTAATATACAACATTAATATGAAAATCATTGAAAACGTTTTAAAGAAGACAAAACTAGAAGTCACATATTGCATACTTTCATTAATTTATTTATTTACTAATTTATTTTTTTGAGACAGGGTCTCATTCAGTTGCCCTGGGTTTGAGTGTCATGGCATCACAGCTCATAGCATCATCAAACTCTTAGGCTAAGCAATCTTTTTACCTGAGCCTCCGTAGTAGCTGGGAATACAGGCTCCCATCACAACACCTGGCTTTTCTTGGAGACAGTGTCTTGAGCTTGTTTGTGTTGGTCTTGAACTCCTGAGCTTAAGCCATCCACCCACCTCGGCCTCAGAGAATTTTAGGACTATGGGCATGAACCACGATGCCTGGCTCCATGCTTTATTTATGTAAAACATCCAGAAAAGAAAACTCATAAGATGGTCTAACCCGCCCTTTTTTCCTTCCTCCCTCCTTTAAAGAAAGAAAAAAAAATAAAAATAATTATAATATGGAAAATAAATCAATGGTTGCTAAGACTTAAGTGGAAAGGGAAGCAGAGGCAGTGGGAAGTAACTACTTCGGATTTATCATTTTAGGTTGATAAAATTATTCTGGTATTAGATGCTGAAGAGCCTTGCATAGCCATTACAATATAAAAGAAATCACAGAACTGTGAACTTTAAAATGACAGATTGCATGGTACATGAATTCTACCTTAATAAAAATGAATAAATTTGTAAAGAATACAACAGTGTTCCATTATTTCACTTAGCAGGCTTCCCAACACATAGCTCTGCCCAAACCCATTGAGCTGGTCCCAGCTAGAGAATCACTAGCTATACAGTTATTTTGGCCCCCTGCTGAATTTGTTTCTGCCTCTCTGCATTTGATTCTGTAATTACTTTTCAATGGGCCTTAATTCACAAAGTATGAGACTTGAGACTGCATACTTAAGTTATGTTTTAGGCCAGATCTGTGTTATGTGGCAGGTGAGTATTTTGTCAGTTATTCCTCCCCGCAAGTCTCTGAATCTGAGACTATGAATCTCACACAAGAAATACTGTGTCTTTTGCTATACAGGATGTTGAAGGCAGGGTGCTGGAGCAATTCAGGATTGCATTTATGATCACATTGTCTTATACTGAATTCTAATTGTAGTTCTCAAAGCATAACTTAATCTGAAGAAATATTTGCTAAAATCTTAAAACACATTAGAAGATATTTTTACTAAGATTATCAAAATACAGTGTATTTTCTGTTAAGCTAATTTATTTCCCAAATACTACATCAGGAATTTGTTCAATTATCTTCTACTCTTATTTGGAAATATATTTGTAAAAAAAAAATTAAAAAATAAGGTGTAACAACTTTTTTTAAAATTTTTTATTATCAAATCATAGTTGTGTTTCTTGAATTAAGTATCAATACAACTGAAACTTCTAGTTAATTATTATCTTATTATATTATCTCTATATATTATTATCTATATTATCTTCCTGGAAAACACTTGGCATACATAGCTCTAATCTGATTGTAATCTCCCATTTTCTTTATTCCATACTCTTAATAACACTAAATAAACATTAGCAGTTATAATTACATAATAGCACTACTTTTTTGAAGGGTAATAAAATTGCAGCAATATATAATATTTTAAATTGTTCACTCTGTAGTAATTTTGCTACACAGTATTCTGTTCCGAATGTAGTGAGAATATAAGAATGCTAATAATGAGTAGAAAGTAATATTTATACTTTATTAAATCATAAATTCAATACTCTAAGTTTGCATTGTATAAAATTGAATAAAATATTGTAGGAAGTAAGCCCCCACACAACCCATGGGTATCTCCTGTGCTTGGTGGTGATGAGAGAATGAAAGAAATAAAGACAAGGGACAAGATGGGATTTAGAAAGAACAGGCCTAGGGGACCATCGCCACCTAACGCAAGAAACAGCGAAGTCCCTGTGTTCTGGGTTAACTCAGTATTTATTATATAAATGGTCTTCAAATCAGCAAATCAGTGGTCACAATGAAAGCTGAAAGCAACACTTCATTCTTATAGTATTTACCACTTTAACTTAGCTACTCTTTAACCCCTTCAGGTAAAGTGCTCTTAAACTACTTATACTCTACTGTATGTTATTTATAGCTAACGAATTAGGAAGCAAGCTGTAGAACAAAGAACAAAGGTTAAAATCAGGATGTGAGAGCAGACAGCAGGATTGACCACACACACAGTTACACAGGAGGCAATTAAGTCTCTGAGTTTCTGCTGGCAGACAGGCTAACACCATACCTATATTGGGATCAAGGAAGAAAGAAGTTGTACTAGCCCCAGGAGTATGTTCCTAGTATGTATCTAGCCCCAGGAGTATGTTTCTCTTATCAAGAAGCCAGTTGAACTTATGTTCACAGCACATCTCTCAATGGCTCATTTGTCCCTAGAGACCTTTGTACAGGCTCTCTGTGGGGGAAAGTCAGACCTCAGCAAGACTTTTCTCGTCTTTTGTTCCAAGGACTGCTGCTGTTGTCCAGCAGATATTTGGGGCTCCTGATGTGCACTGTGGTCTGTGTACATACTCTTTTCAATATGCATGACTTCTATCTTTCCTTTATCCTACTTCTGATCATCTGTATCCCCTGATTCTTATCAAAAAATTTTTCATAAAAATCCAATTTATGCAAGTACTTCAAACGGATACTGCTTTTACTCACTTAGCCTGCCCTTCAACATTTCCACCCACAAAATAATACCTCAATGTATAGGAACCAGTGCTAATCAATAAATAGAATGAGTAAATCTCAATATGAATCTGTGTTTTTAAATATAAAGAGGTTTCTAGATCTCTCTGTCCAAAGCTCATCTCCTAGTGTCCTTTGATAAAAAAATTATTTCTGTAAATGTGCACTTGTAGGAATATCCAAAACCTGAAGGAATTAAGAAGTAGACTATGAAGGTACTGATTAGGTCAGTGGTTCTCAATCTTCTAATGCTGAAACCCTTTGATACAGTTAAAAGGGGTCACGATCCACAGGTTAAGAACTGCTAGCCTAGGTGTTTTCCCTCATTCTCTCTAAGGAACAGTCATCCTAAGTGTTGCATCACTTATACTCAGCATCTCCTGGGATCCAGATTTAACTCCACTAGCTACCATAATTTTGCGTCTGCATAAATCTCACCTCTCCTACAATTTCAGTGACTGTGACAAAAGAAAGAAGAGCAAATCTATTTTCCAGATTGGTAAGAACATAACTATCGTGAATCATAGTTCTTTATTAAATCTCTGAAACATAGATATCAACATGACTGTGAAAAGACTTCTAAAAATGACTTAATGTCTTCTATGATAACCAGGCATTAATTTAACACATACAGGCATGATTTAGAATTTATTTCACCACAATTTCAACATGAACAGCCAGAATCTGATTTTCGTTTCTATTTCATATTCTCAAGCTTTGTTATTAGAGCATCATAAGCCAACAATCACTTTCATCTGATATTAATAATATGAAGCACTGAGGTAGAAAATGATGATGGTATTGTGGATATGGACACTAATGTATCTGGTGAAGTCAAAGGTCTAATAACAAGGACGTGTCTTATAAAGGTATAACTTAGTAAATACAGAGAAAATTTGGCTTCTGAAAAAAATACAAAGAGTAGTTTCACATCTAATATGCCTTTACTAACCTAATCAGTCTGGGGATAGTCATTTACCTCAGGCTTTTCACACGTGAATCCTAATTAACTGTTACATACATCTTTCCTACAGAATGTTCTATCTTTGTAGATCAATGTCTGTTCAACCTGCTTCCAAAATCAATAACTCCGCATTTCTTCTTACAGCTTTTTCTGGTATGGAAAAAGAGTACCCTTGGCTCTCCATCCCTTTCTCCTGCATCTATGCGATTGTACTCTCTGGGAACTGCCTGGTGCTGCACATAATCCGTACAGAGCCCAGCCTGCATGAGCCCATGTTCTACTTCCTGGCCATGCTGGCTCTCACCGACCTGTGCATGGGGTTATCCACAGTATCCACAGTGTTGGGGATTCTATGGGGCCTCAGCCAGGAGATTAGTCTGGATGCCTGCATTGCTCAGGCCTTTTTTGTTAATGGTCTGTCTGGCATGGAGTCTGGAGTCCTTCTTGCCATGGCTTTTGATCGTTTTACAGCAATCTGTAACCCTCTGAGGTATACATCTATACTAACCAGTGCCAGGATCATCAAAATTGGGCTGGCAATTTTAGTTAGGAGTTTTGCGTTCATCATTGCTCCCATAGTCCGCCTAAAGTTTTTTCATTACTGCCGTTCCCGTGTCCTCTCCCACTCTTTCTGTCTACACCAAGACCTACTGAGACTAGCCTGCTCTGACATCCACTTCAACAGTTTCTACGCCTTGGCTCTGGTGATTTGTACACTTTTGTCTGATTCTCTGTTAATTCTCATATCCTACATTCTGATCCTGCACTCTGTTTTGGCTATTGCATCCCGGGAGGAACGATTCAAGACTTTGCAGACCTGTGTCTCCCACATCAGTGCCGTCCTGGTTTTCTACATCCCAATCATTGGCCTGACCATGGTGCACCGTTTTGGGAAGCACCTCTCTCCTGTGGTCCACGTCCTCATGGGCAACATCTACATCATCTTCCCTCCCCTGATGAACCCCATCATCTATAGTGTCAAGACCCAGCAAATCCGTAGTAGGGTCCAGCGGTGGTTCACTAAGAATTCTGGGAGTTAATTGTGCTTTAGAAAAGGTAATTATTAATTTGAAGAGAAATGACTAATACAGAAATGATTTCTCCCAATATTGATTTGTTTTTCTGTAATGCTTTACATGTTAAAAGCATATACACTTTCATTTTCTTATTTAGTCCACCAAGGCCAGAGAAATGGACAGAGAAACTTTTACTTTCCTATTTCCTTATTTTTAAATTAACTATAATCCTCAATAAAGTGAATTATGTAAAATGATGTGTCAATAACCACTTGCCCAGGAAGTGAATACGTTTGTAGTAAAGTCCTTGCTTTCTAAATTTCTTGTGTTTTTATTTTTGGATATAACCATTATATGTGTACATTTACTGTGCATGAGATAAGCAGTTTTTATGTATTTTTAATACATATCAGAAATTGACTCTCTTAAGGTCCTTCAGATCTTTTCTACCTTTACTGAGAAAACCTATCCCTAAAGCCCATTCTGTCTTGTCTAATAGAATAAAAGATGTTATGAGACTAAAGTAAATGTTTAAATGCAAATGAATTGGTAAATAACAACACAACAGTTATAACATTTCTACGTTTTCTACCTCTTACTACCAAATACCCAAATGTGTTCTTTGTAGTGAATACAGCCTACCTTAGAATGTGCACAAGACTTGGCAATTGACTTTTAATCTTGGTGTCAGCATACATAAAATTTTTAGGACAGTTTTATTAACCCTTTCATTTTACAGAATGTATGCTGAGACAAATGATATTAAGTAAGACTCAGCTGCCACATTGGGGATAGAATCAGAATCATTTAGTGTAGAATCTTTTGAACACCCATTTTATCCTTAAGTCTCATCCTCCTCATGTATAAAATTAGCAGGGTCAACTCAATCATCAAATCTAAGAATCTGATTCTTACTTTTGGAATAGATACTGACCCAGTTATTGAAACACCAAAATTCAAAACCATTTATCAACCTCAAGTTTTTTCTATACTCTCACATCACCATGCTATGTGCTGGCTAGTCCTGACTGGGACAGAAGAGTTATCAGTTATTAGCAGAGCCGCAGTGCAGTTAAGCTTCTCAGGTAGGTGGAAATAAGTTGTACACAGTAATAATAAGTACATAAAATTCCATTAGCAATAGTCCAAAGAATGCTAACGTATTTACTTTTGGATTCTAATATTAGGTGTGTAACCTGTTAGTATATTTTTTAGTGAGTGAACATTCAAAATATTCATGAACACAAATTTAGTATTATATTTTTTGATCAAAGGCTCAGAGCTCTTGTTTGTGACACTTCCCTTTCCACGTTGTCACCACAGACCCCCAGGAACGTTCCCACAGCTCAGCTGGACTACAAAGCTCTTCCTCTGTTTATCTCTGAAATGATCTATTTTTTTCTTTTCTTTTCCTCTTCCTCCTCCTCCTCCTTCTTCTTCTTCTTCTTTTTTTTTTTTTGCTCCCTGTAAGGCTACTTCTACATTCTGGAATGTCTGTCCCTCCTGTGACAGTCCTTGTCCTCTCTTAGCCAACTTCTTAAAGATCCTACTTTCAAATTGTTGTTAATTTGCTTTTACCTGCTATAGTTCTAGAGAATGTAATTTAGTTTCCCTTGCTGTTGAATTTGAAAAATGAAAGCAGGAAAAATATTTACCATTCATATATGACAGTGATTAAAGACATATGAGATCCGTATCATATAAACACACTGATGTTTATGTTAAACATTTTAAATGTATAATAGATTTATGATTCCTAGGTCACAATAACTCTCTGAGTTATCCAAGGACATTAGTATTATCCCTTTCCTAACAGTCAAGTGAGTTTTGCTAAATTTAAATTTTATGTAAGTTATTTTTTATAAATATTTCTTTTTTTCTTTTTAATTTTTTTTTTTTTTTTTAGTTTCTCTACTTCAATGTTTCTAAGTGTAAGGTTTCTAACATTGAAACCTATATGTAAAAAGTATCATATCATGAGATTCTCCTTCTATTACTTTGTTATAAAAAACAACTGGAAGATACATTAGGCTGAAATGAGTTCATATATAATTATGAAAAGGAAAAAGTTTAAATAAGTCTGATTCATAAATTTCTTTCTCTTATATTAACTATTTAATTATTTTATAACTTAATTGATAACTTATAAATTAGCTTTTTCTTAGTTTATTATGTGTGTATGAATGGATAACAAGGTTACATCTATACATATATGTATATGTGTACATATATATTTATATCCATATATGTATATATAGTCAGTGATAATTATTAATAGATTCTTTATTATTACTTTGCTTACACATGAAAACTTATATATAGCACCAAAATCAATATTAACAGTGCTTTCATAACTCGTACTAGACATGCACAAAGAAATAAAATACTTGGTTTGCCAGAGTGCATGTTCTAAGCTGAGGAACAACAGTGAGACACTCCACCTTTCTGTTATCACGCTGCCATAGACAGCATTAAGCCTAGAAACTATACACAATCTGGCTGTATATTTTCATCATCACTTATTAGAAATCACAGACATTATAGTTATTTATTATTCTCACTTTGTTTTCAAAATGTCAGCAGTAGTGACTAAGAACAATGCAAATAATAAATTTGTCTAGCTCAGAAAACACTGCCTTGGATAGTAGGGTAAAATTTAGTACAGTATTATTTATAGTTTCTTCCTTACTCTTACACTTAGAATATCTATGTTGATGTATTAAATGAATACGTTAACAAAATAAATTCATCCAAAATAATAAAATTTATGCAGATCCAAGAGTTTTGAGGATATAAGAGACAGAATAAAGGAATTGATGAGAACATGCTGTTTATTATCAAGGTCCACTATAAGCTTCATTTTCCATTCATTGATTTAATTGCTTAAAATATCCTTGGTTAATAATTTTCCAGCTATATACAATAGTCAAGAGGAATTCTGGCATTCCAACTTACTATGTGTGGTTGACTCCAAAGTTGATTTATGATATCCTATATTTATTCCTCTTATCCAGCATTGTAAATTTTGAACGTTTTATTTATACATTAATATGTGCTCTTTCACTCATCCCAAGTGCGAAACTATATTGCTTTTTGTTGAACAGCATGTACTTCTTGGTTATTCTTCGATGCCTTTGCCAGAATTCTTAGTTCAGAAATGCACTTCAGAGAAAATGATCCCACTCCATTTTCTGAAAACCATCTCAAATACTTAATTATCTTATCAAGCAATTGAACCTCAATATTTAATGTGAACATATGACCTTATGTGACCATAACTCCCTTGGTATTTTCTACAGTTCTACTAAGATACATCAAAGTCATAATTTACATTTTGATATATTACATCTTTTCAAAAGTACTAAGGTTGCTTAGTAGTATAGAATGTGTCTTCTTTTTTGTACCAGGAGCATTGCACTGTGCAAAGACTGTAGCTGTTATCAGCATGGATTGTAACCATTTTTGTTCCCATGATAGACCCTTGTCCACCTTTACTATCCTGAACTTTACGTCTGCTGATCCAGAGACTATACAGGGGTCATTACAGAAATTTTGTGATATACGGAAATTAAGAAATGTAAAATCCATGTAGATGGAAACAAATAAAGCCCTCCTACCAGCATTGATAAGCTGAGCAAGTTGAAACGTGCATGGGTGAATCACACAAACTGTGTTGATTGTGTTGCTTAGAAGTGAAATAAGGAAGGGAACATAACACACTATCTCAAAACTTTCATAGTGAGCCACATATTTCCAGTTCATTCCTTTTTCTTTGTGACCATGTGACTTGATTTAGGCCAATTTGGAAAGGGATGTAAATTACTTCTTATTCTTTGAAAGATTAAAAATGTTTAAATTAAATTCTGAATGTGGATGGAAGAAAATGATAGATGGATGATACAAAATACTGGAAAGACTAGGGAACAAGTAGAACACTCAAAACCTGCTATGCTAGAACTTATTCCTTCTGTCTGTATGTTTGTACCCAATAACCAACCTCTTGTTATTCCTCCCCCAACACAGAAAGTTCTTGTGTTCTATATCATAGTAGAATGATGATAGTTAGTGAGAATATATTGCATATTTCAAAACAGCTAGTGCAGAATATTTAAATATGCCCAACACAAAGCAATAACAAATATTTGAGGTAATGGATATCTATAATGCCCTGATTTGCTTATTTCACATTTTATACATAATATCAAAATATCACAATCCTCCCATGAATATCTACAAATATTATGTGTCAATGAAAAAATAAAGAAAAACTATTATAGTGCTATAAATGATTAAAATAACTTTATTCCAAAATAACTTTCAAAAAAATATTTAATAAGATGTGTAATCCAGTGCATCTCCTCCAATTACCAATAGTATGTAAAATAATGCCCATAATACTTAGCTTCTCACAAAAAGAACATAGAATGAATCAATGGTGGTATATGTTCTTATAAATAAATATTATAACACAATAAGAAGAAAGAGCCAAAAGGTACAAAAATATAGATGACTCTCACAAACATAAAGTTATGACAGACATAAATGAATATTTGGGAATGGCAGCAGATGGCTGTGATCCCAAGCACTCTGGAGGTGGATCATGTGAACCCAAGAGTTTAAGACCAGTGAGTTAAGAGGATGACACCACTGACATTGCATATTTAAAAAAAAGAAAGAAAGAAAGAAAAGAAACCTTCAGTATAGATAATAAACACTCACACATATATACTACTTCAAAGAGAAGGACAATAGTGGAATGGTTCAAGTAAAATAGAAATTTAAATTTAAAGGTTAAAAATTAATAAGTAAAGTAAAAGGGCTAGATTTAAAAACAAGGGAAAGGAGGAAAATAGGAAGGGGGAACATGCAAACACAGAAGAACTGATATGTTAATATAAGAAGCAGATTTGAAAATAAAAATGAAATAGCTAGTAATTAAAAGGACACTTTCTGAGATAAACATTTCAGCTTAATTAGGAAAGAAAAAACTCCAAATTGCCTTATTTAATACCACATATAGACTTAAAATAGAGAAAACCGGAATTGAAAGTGATCAAATGTGATAATATACAAATCTATGATCACCCTTGGGAATATTTACTTATTTCTTCATAGTCTTCCTTCAATAGTATATTTGTCTTCTGTACTTTATAGTAATTGTTTATTTGAAGAAGTAATTCTCCTGTTTAAATGCTATCTTTTTGTCTGTGTACATTTGGTTGATTATTTCAAAAAATTAACAATGGTGTGCTGTGATAGAATGTTTTAGAAGTCTTCAAATTATATTTTGGATATTTGCTATATTTATAAAATCCATTTTCAGTTTTCTTTTTTTACTAAGTCATAAAGAGGTAGGTCATGTATACATTAATGCATTTATGGGGTTCAATGTGCTGATTCCATATACAATTTTGAATGATTACATCATACTGGTTAATATATCCCTCACCTCATTTACTTAATATTGTGTTTAGACACTTATACTCTATACTTAATATTTCACATGCGTTTTCTTTTTAACCATCTAATCTTATTTTTTATTACAGCACAGGTCTCTACTGATTTTTCATGTAACAATCACAGAACAACATACAGGTTGTTAAAATTAAATGATAGTATAATATACCGGGTGAAAAAATTCCCTAGAATCATACTTTAGAGGTTTAAGGTAGAATCCAGGTAAGAAGAAACTAGAAACTGATTCTAATATTTAATGGAAAATGTGAAAATTTATTATTCTTCAAAATTCACTCTGAAGAGTAAGTAATTCAGCAAAAGTTCAAGGCTGTCACCAAAGTATATCAAACAAACAAGTTTGGAAGAAAATTTTGTTTTATTATTCTGGAACCTGAGTTTGGCAAATGAAAGATGGATAGTTAATTATTGTGTTTATCGAGGAGAAAATTCCTGAATCATAGTTCGCAGGTTACAAAGTGTGTTCACTTATCTACCATTTTTGATAACATACAGCTGCATTATTCAAATGGTGGGTATTTATAGAAGTCAAGCAGAAAGGAATAATTTTTATTTCAAAAAAAGAAATTACTCTGGAAAATGAATTATCCAAATTTAACAGGTAAATGATGATTAAAGCTTAAACTTACATCTTATAGTCTAAGTCAGTCAGTTTTTCTGTGATATGTTGAAAAATACAATTGAATATTGATAATGGAAGAACATCATTACAGAAAACTTGTAAAAGGGAAGATAGGTTATTCTTAAGAAAAATTAGTTGGAGGAAATTTTGCTAAAATGATGTAATATTATTTAAAATGAATAACTTTAATATTACATGAAAATACATACATAAATATTAACCAGAGGCTAAAGGTGCATCCTCAGAAGTACTAAATCATATTTAACTTTCTTATTTATTTCTAATTTTTATTCAGGGAAAATTTCAGAAAAACAAGTTCTCTATAAACAAACAATTTTGTCTTGCCCCAGAATTATATGCCAAATAACAGGCCAGTTGAGAAGAAAATCAAGGACGCAATTCCCTTCACAGATGCTTCAAATAAAATACAATACTTAGGTATATATCAAACAAAAGAGGTGAAAGATCTTTTCAAAGAGAATCATGAAACCCTAAGGAAAAATATTGCAGAAGACACTAACAAATGGAAAAACATACCATCCTCTTGGCTGAGAAGAATCAATATTGTCAAAATGTCTGTTTTATCCAAAGCAATCTACAGCTTCAATACAATACCCATTAAAATACCAACATCTGTAGGCAAAAGACCTATGTACCTCTGGCCAAAAAAGCTGTTTGAGAGAGAGCAGTGAAAAGACTTTGTGCAGGCATACTTGTGAGAAACTGAGGCAGAATCCCATATGGCCAGGTTGGTTGTGGTCATAAACCCCCCCTGACCTAAGGTCGGCCTGGTTGGTTGTGGGTGTAAAAACCCCCTGACTTAAGGCCCACATGGGAGTGGAGGCTTGCAAACAAGTTTTCTGTATGTCTTAGAAATTTCTTAATTATGCCTTGCTTAAAATCAAAGTAACTTCCTCCAGACAGTGAGGTAAGTAAGGGCAGGTATTGAATCTACCTTGCTACCCCATAGCCTCAGGCTTCATCAGATAGAATAAAGAAGATAATGGCTGACAACATGGTTCCTCATTTAAGTTATGTTAAAGGGATTATGTTCAAAAGGATTATGTTAGATAAAGTGATATCAGTTAAACTGTGGATTATTAGGGAGGAGTTGCTCACAAGATGTTTATTCATGAGATGGATTATGGATTGTAATGAATATTGATGAGGTCATTGATGTACAGTGCACATATGCAGATAGATTGTAATGAATATTAATGAGGCACAGTGCCCATGTGCACAGTTAACTATTTAAACCAAGAAAAGATAAGCAACTTGGCCACTCACCATGAGAGAGCAGTAGTCCCTGGATGTTTAAGCCAGGACTAAATAAAGTAATATGTCCCATGCCTGAGTGAGCTGTGAGCCCCTTTATTTAAATAAAATTCAGTTGCGTGTTTATTCTCTGTGACATCGCTTCTCCATGAGACCCTAATGGCAACAAACATCATATTTTGAAGAACTGAAAAAATAGTACTTCGTTTTGTATGAAACCAGAATAAGCTCCATATAGCTAAGACTATTAGTAATAAAAGCAAAGTCAGAGACATCACGTTACTTGACTTCAGGCTACATTACAAGTCCACAATAATCAAAACAGCATGATATTGGCACAAAAATAGAGACATAAGCTTATATAACAGAATAGAGAACCAAGGGATGAAACCAGTCTCTACTTGCCATCCAATCATAGATAAACCACACAAAAGCATACAGTGGGGGAAAGAACTCCTATTTAACAAATGCTGCTGGGAGAAATGGATAACCACATGTAACAGACTGAACTTCAACCCATACCTTTCAATCTTTTAAAAAATTGATCCAAGATGAATAAGAGACTTGAATCTAAGACACATAAAAATAAAAATCATAGGAGAAAGTGTGGGGAAAGCTGTTGATGATGTTTGACTGGGGAAAGATTTATGACAAAGACTTCAGCGGCCATCGCAACAACAAAATTAACAAATAGAATTTAATTAAGCTGAAAAGCTTCTGCACAGCTAAGGACACAACAAGTAAAGCAAAAAGACAACCTCCAGAATGGGAAAAGATATTTGTAGGGTATCAATATGACAAACAGTTGATAACTAAAATCTACAGAGAACCAAAATTAATCAATAGAAAAATAGTAAACAATCTCATCTACCTCTGGGCAAGAGATATGAACAGAATCTTCTCTGATGAAGACAGACAAATGGCTAAGAAGTATTTAAGAAAATTCTCATCATTCCTGATCATCAGAGAAATGTAAATCAAAACCCTGCTGAGATATCATTTAACTCCAGTAAGAATAGCCCACATCACTAAGTCTCAAAGCTGCAGATGCTGGTGCAGATATGGAGAGAGGGGAAGATTTTATACTCCTGGGGTGGGACTGCAATCTAATACAACCTTTTTGGAAGGCAGTATGGAGAATCTTCAAATAACTCAAAGTAGACCTCCCATTTGATCCTGCAATCCCATTACTAGGCATCTCCCAGAAAAACAAAAATTCTTTTATCATATGGATATTTGCACTAGACTGTTTATCCAGGCTCAATTTACAGTCATCAAAACGTGGAAGCAATCTAGATGCCTACCAAGCCAGGAATGGTTGAACAAGCTGTGGTATACGTATATCATGGGATACTAATCAGCCATTAAAAAAGATGGAGACTTTACATCTTTTTTTTTTTTTTCTTTTTGCAGTTTTTGGCTGGGGCCAGGTTTGAACCCACCACCTCTGGCATATGGGGCCAGAGCCCTACCCTACTCCTTGAGCCACAGGTGCCACCCTACATCTTATGTATTAACCTGGATGGATTCCTCTTAGTAAAGCATCATGAGAATGGAGCAGCAAGAATCCAATGTATTAAATTCTAATATGAAGGCAGTAGGTGATCTAATACTAGGGTTGGAGTAGGGGAATGAGGGATTGGAAAGATGGGAGGAGGGGTGAAATGGAGTCACAGTATGTGGCACACCTCTTTGGGGCAGAACACAGTTACAAGAGGGTCTTTATAGCAACAGCAATCAGGGTTTTTTATTCATTGTTTTGTGTGGAGATTGGCTGTTTGAAGATGAGACAATTCTGGAATACAAGACTAACACAAGACAACAGAGACTCTCAGATCTCTCTGCTAAACTATGAGTATCATAATTGTCCATTCAGGTATACATTTTTAGAGAAAGCCAGAGATGGAAAGGATATCTACAGCATGCCCTCATTTTTACCTTATTATTGGACACTTAAAATGAAAGATGTTTTTATTTGTCTTTTATTGCTCCAGAAGCAAGAACTATGACCCCTTGGTAAGACTTATCATGAGGCAGATAAAAGCTTCCTGATGAAAGAATTCATCCACAGTACTCATTGTGAGAAAATATCACTTCAAGAATGCCTATGCCAAGTACTGTAATAAGCAATCTCATTTGGAACCAAGGAAAGGTAAGTGTCAAGGAATTATTGAGCTTCATCTGAGTTTACTGAGCTTACTTGTTCCAGGATTCAGAATTGACAAATTCAAAAGCAGTTTGGATGACAGAGCTTCTTTCTGAGGTGAAGAATCAAAAAAAGACAAAGTTGTTTTTTGATGGCATTATTTTCTTCTGCTGGATGGAATTACAATTTTGATTTTATTCTGTAAAGGAAACATGGGGGTGTAAAATATAGTTCTAGAGGCCTGCCACTTTCTCCAGAGAAAGCCAGAAAAAGATATCTCAGAAGCCTAATTATGCAGCAGTAAAAGCTACCTTTGGGAGTCATTTTATATACAAATAACCCCACAAATTAATCTTGTTAGCAGTCTTCAAAGATAGCTTCTCAACAAAACAGTATCTACTTCAAGACCTGGCAGCACCCCTCTCCTCTTCATTCTTGATGCCCCAGGTAAGACTCTAGCCCCTGTGGGAGAATGGAATGTGCTGATTAAGGGAAAAAGAAAGATGATGAATCTTCATAGACTTCACATAGATTTTACAGGAGGGTAAACAGAATGATGCAAACTGTCTATATCCATGGATTCTGACAGATGTAACATAAAAGTTCAACTTCCTAGAAAATTCTAAAAGCCTTTTTGTCAAAGAAAAGTAGCAGTTTTTACCTAATGGTAAATTAAGATGTCCAGGTTGCTAACCTACACTTTCTGCTTAGCCGAGCACTATCAAGAATATTTTTCCTTCAATAGGAATATTCTTCAGAAAGGCAAGGAAAGAAAGAGAGACTGACTGGGAGTGAACATGCACAGGGGTCATCGTGATGTCTGTAGGTCTCTATATTACATGTTCTTCTCCTCCCAATGCTGTTCTCTAGGCTCAGTTTTCTTTCTGTTTACATCCACCTAAGTGACTCTTCTGCCCTCTCCTTCTTCTGCTTTGTACCTTACACAACTGTCAGCTTACCTAAGTCAAGTAGGATATTATAAGGTTTATTTGAAAGTTAATGTTCTTACATAAGTGAATTTAACAATCAGCATACCAATCAGTAAATGTATCTGTGTGTTAATAATAAAATAATTAACATTTCATAAATGACCTCATTATCAGTATGTCAAAGTTTGTCATTGATTCCAGGGAAATTGATGTGTTAATATAGCAGGCCATCAGGTAAGCAATGTTAGTATTGGACTGGAAGTGCAACCATACTTTAACTAGATTAAGTTAATTAGAGCCAGTAGGTCTGAGAGACTAGTAACAGAAAATAAAAGTCAAAAATCATATATTTAGTTTTGTGCTAAAGCCTAGATGTTGCAAAAGTCATCTGGGTTTAATCAGAGGGAGAAAGTAAAGTGAGAGACAAGATTGAAATAAACTCAAGAAATGGGTGATGGATGGAAGAAGAAAAGAACAGGAAATTATTTAATTGGATGGAGATGATATCTGGCTACACCTGTGCCTGAGAAAATGCATCAGAAATTACCAAAGCTGCCCATCCAAGCAGAGCCTAAATTACTAGCCATGAATATAAGTAAAAAACAAATGTTTAGTGTTGTAACACATTGACGGTTTCCAGGGATTTTCCCTGTGACAATTTTGTAGTAGTAGTAATGGGCACAATAACTAACATATATAAATTCCATAACTATTTGTTTGTTCTTAGCAGAATATGAATAATAGCAATACCTCTTCATTAGTTTTCTGTTGTTACATAATAAATTATCAGAAACTGTGCTGTTTAAAACAATACTAATTTGTTATATCAGGGTTCTATAGTTCTGCAGTCTAGTAGACCTACCTAGATTCTCTGCTTAAAGTTATAATTAGGCCAAAATCAGAGTGTTAGCTAGGTGGGCTATTGTTTTAAGGCTTTGGGGAAGAATCCCCTTCCAAGCTCATTCAGGTTGTTGCCCAAATTTAGCTTCTTATGTCCCTGTCCCCTTAAAACAGCTTCAAGGTCCCTATTTTATTGCAGACTGTCAGCTGGGTCCCTTTCTCTGCTTCTAAAAGCACCTTGGAATCATTCTTCTGTGACCCACCCAGCAACTTCCCCATAAATCCTGCTCAAACTTTGACTCTCTTTGGTTTCCTATTTCATCATTAGTCTGTGAAAACTCTTTGCTTTTAAGGGCGCATAAGATTAAATTAGGTCCTCCTAAGTAATCTCCCATTAAATTAATGCAAAGTGAATTGATCAGTAATTTTAATTACATCTATATATGTCCAAGCATGATATTTCATCATACTCACAGCCTCAGGGATTGGGATAGGAAGTCTGGAGGGGGAGGATATGTTTATGCCAACCACACCAATTTAACAAAGAGCTAGTCAGAGAACAGACTTTCTTTTTCAATTCATGAATTATTTTTACAGTATGTGTAAAATGACTTCCATTTTTAACACTTATTTGATGAAGTATGGTGTCTCAATGGACCACAAGAAGAAACTGGAGTCTTGGAATAGTAGCATAGTCTAGATCTGTGAGTATATGGCTACTAGAACATTTAAAATCACATTATGTGGTTCAAATTCTATTTCTACTGAACACGTTTGGTCTGGAGAGAGCTTTCTTTGTTTCTCCTTAGGTCTCGAACATGTGGTCCAACATCAGCACTGCCCCTTTTCCACTGACTGGATTTCCAGGTCTGGAGATCTTTCATCCATTTTTTTCTTTGCAATCTATGTCTCTATGCTCCTTGGCTATGGCACCCTCCTGTTTCTTATCCAAGAAGACCACACTCTTCATGAGCCCATGTACTACTTTCTGGCAATACTGGCAGCCACAGACCTTGGAGTGACTTTGACAACAATGCCCACTGTGCTTGGTGTTCTGTAGCTGGATCACAGGAAGATAAGCCATGGAGCTTGCTTCTTCCAGGCTTATGTAATCCACTCACTCTCTATTGTGGAGTCCAGAGTCTTGCTCATCATGGCCTATGATCGCTTTGTTGCCATCTGTAATCCCCTGAGATATACCTCTATTCTCACCAATGCTAAGGTGGTGAAGACAGGTCTGGGGGTTCTAATGAGGGGATTTGTGCTAATTGTGCCAATAATCATCACCCTCTCTGAATTCGCCTACTGCAGATCTCATGTATTTTCCCATGCCTTCTGCCTACACCAGGATGTGATCAAACTGGCCTGTGCTGACATAACCTTCAATAGACTCTATCCTATAGCTCTGTTTTCATTAACTAGCTCTTTGGACTCTATTTTTATCTTTTACATCCTAATCCTTAAGACTATCATGGGAATTGCCTCAGGTAAAGAGCAGGCTAAGGCCCTGAATACTTGTGTTTCACACGTTAGCTGTGTTCTGGTTTTTTATGTCACTGTGACTGGGCTAACTCTCATTCATTGATTTAGGAAACATGTGCCACACATTGTTCATATCATCATGAGCTATGTCTACTTCCTCTTCCCCCCATTTATGAATCCAATCATTTATAGCATTAAGACCGAGCAGATACAGTATGGAATCAACCGCCTTCTTGCTTTTCACAGGATTTGAGCCTAATCAATGAATTGGTGTGAGGAAATCTCTACATTGCAGAATGGATTTCTTAGGAGAATTGACTATATGATGCTACTGTGAATCGGCCTTCCTCTCATTTAAAAGACACAGAGTCATTCCTCTGATTTTCAGCGTCCTCATCCCAGCCCCAAGGACACTGACTTTAGTTCTATTGTTCTGCTTAGTGCATTGGTTTGCTTTTACTTTGAAATGATTGAAGACTATACAAACATAGGAAAATGAGATGGCTTGATGGAATTCCTCAGAACTATGTGGAAACTATTAAATAATTTCTGTATGTTGTGTGCTGTTTCAGAGCTGATGTCTTGCTTGGCACTGACTGAATCAGAAGTAAATGAAAATAAGTTATTCAGACCACTGGAGGTCTTCCTGGCAGTACAGGCAATGGCCAAATAGCTCAGAGTCTAGCAGACACCAGCATGGGTGGATGCCCACCAAGGATTAATGAGAAGTCTCTGAGTTCATGAAATCTGGTGTCTGCCACTTAATGTGATCAGGACTCCAAACAATCTATAATAAAATAAATTTTCATTTCTTGTGCACTTGAGTTTTTTGTTCTTTGTCTGCAATCTGTTCTGTATTCTGTATAGCCTCTACACATCCTTAAGGAAAAATTCAGTCACTAAGGTATTTTTGTAACCACTTATGCAGAGGCAACATTTTTCCTTTTGATTGTCTGTAATTAAAAGATTCCCTTATAGGCAGTCTTTTTTCATTGTTGTTGTTAAAGATAATAACTTTTTTAAAAGCCTTTGAAAATCATTGACTTACACCTTCCATTAATGTTTGCTCTCCTTATTAATTCACTCAGAGGTCTTTTTTTGTTTGTTTGTTTGTTTGGTTGGTTTTTCTTGAGACAGAGTCTCACTATGTCAGTCTTGGCTGTGGTGCCATATCTCACAGCAACCTCAAAATCTTGGGCTCAAGTGATTCTCTTGCCTCAGCCTCCCAAGTAGCTGGGACTACAGTGCCCACCACAACGCCTAGCTATTGTTTGGTTGTAGTTGTCATTGTTGTTTGGCAGGCCCAGGTTGAGTTTGAACCCACAATTCTGGTGTATGTGGCTGGCAATCTAGCTGGTAAGCTACAGGTGCTGAGCCTGTTTATATTGTTTTAATTGAGTCTGTCTCCTTGGTTTTGTAAGAGATAAAAGAATGAGTAGATTCATTGACATGTATAATCCACTCCGTGTAGAAATAAAAAAATAAATAAATAAAAACCAGAATGTATAACAAGAACTTAAAATTAAGGCAACACATGCATAAGAATATCATAGAGCAACCTGACATAAGTAAATATAGTATAGTAAGTCTCTCTAATAAAGTGATATGTTTCTCCCTCAATTACTCCCAATACAGCTTTATCTCATACCAACAGGACTTCCAGCCTATTGATACTTTTATTTCTCATTCTTTCTTATCTTTATTTACCTTTATATCCTAGATAACTTTTATTGTTCAATCTTTATAGTATCTGTTTTCAATATCATGTGTTTGTTTGCTTATTTTATTTTATTTTATTTTTGAGGCAGAATCTCAGTAGAGTTCCTCAGTAGAGTTCCATGGCATCACAGCTCCTAGCAACCTCCAACTGTTGGTCTTACACAATTCTCCAATTCTCCTCCCTCAGCCTCCCAAGTAGCTGGGACTACAGGAACCTGTCACAATGCCTGGCTACTTTTTTGTTGCAATTGTCATGGTTGTTTAGTAGGGAGAGGCTGGGTTTGAACCCTCCAGCTAGCCTAGGTGTATGTGGCCGGTGCCTTAACCACAGTACTACAGGTGCCGAGCCTTTTGCTTATTTTACATACATCCTAGACAGTTTACTCTTCTGTATTCTTCTTAGAAAACATAAAAATAAACCATTATGAGAAAGAAATGAATGGTCAAACAACTGCTTTTTGCTGATGATGTGATCTTGTACCCAGAAAACCTCAAAGAATCCACTAACAGACTTCTGAAGTTTATAAATAAATTCAGCAAAGTGTCAGGTTACAAAACAATGTAATAAATCAGTAGCATTCTTATACACCAATAGTGTTCAAACTAAGAGTCAAATAATAGACTCAATAAAGTTCATAATAGCTACAAAGAAAATAAAATACTTACGAATATACTTACCCAAGGTAAAAGGTCTCTACAAAGAGACTTATGAAACACTAAGCAAAGAAATCACAATCACAGATGACACAAACAAATGGAGAAACAACATTAAAATCAACATTATTAAAATGACTATACTACCCCAAATGTTTACAGATTAAATGCAATCTCAGCCAAACACTCTAACATCATATTTCAAAGATTTAGAAAAAAAATTCTGTGCTGGCTCATCTCCCGTAGCTCAGTGGGTAGGGTGCCGGTCACATAAACCAGGGCTGATGGGCTCAAACCCAGCCCAGACCTGCTAAACAACAATGACAACAGCAGCAAAATAAATAAATAAATAAATAAATAAATTTTTAAAAAAGAAAAAAAAGAAAAATTGCTGGGCATTGTGGTGGGTGCCTATAGTCCCAGCTACTTGGGACCTAGGCAAGAGAATCACTTGATCCCAACAGTTTAAGATTGCTTTGACCTGTGACACCATGGCACTTCTACCAAGCATGACATAATGAGACACTTTCTTAAAAAAAAAAAAAAAAAAGAAAGAAATTTTGTGCATTATTTGGATCCTAAAAGAGCCCAAATAGTTAAAGCAATCTTAAACAAAATTAAAAAAAAAAACATATCTTGAGGCAACACTCCATCAGACTTCAAACTATACTACAAATTATAATAACCAACACAACATGGCATTCACACAAAAACAGAGACATAGACAAATAGAACAGAATAAAAAACCCAAATATAAAACTACTCTCATATAGCCAACAGATCTTTGCCAAATCAGGCAATGATATACACCAAGTTAAAGAAGCTATGTTCAATAAATTTATGTTGGGAAAATTGGATATCAACATAGAGAAGAAAGAAACAGGATCTATGTCTCTTACTACTCACAAAAGTTAATTGAAGATAGAAAAAAGATTGAAGTGTAAGACATGAAAGAATAAGAATTCTAGAAGAAAATTTAGGAAAAATTCTTATTTGCCCAGGCAAAGAATTTATTACTAAGATCCCAATAGCAATTACAGCAACAGCAAAAATAAATAAATAAATAAGACTTGATAAAATTAAACAATTTCTCCATAGCTAAGGAAATAATCTACAGAGTAAACAGATAACCTACAGAATGGAACAAAATAGTCACAAGCTATAGATCTAATAAAGGCGTAATAACCAAGTCTACAAAGAACAAACAAATCAGCAGAAAAACAAACAAACCCATTACAAAAGTGAGCAAAAACTATAAACAGAACCTTTTCAAAAGAAGATAGACAAATGACCAATAAACATATATAATAATGGTCAACATCACTAATCATCAGGGAAATGCAAATTAAAATCACGATGAGATACCAACTTTATCCTGTTTAAATGGCTTTTATTAAAACATCCAAAAACAATACATGCCAATATGGATGCAGAGAGAAAGGAATGCTATACACTGTTTGTGGGACTGTAAATTAGTTCAACCTCTATGGAAAACAGTATGGAGATTGCTCAAAGTACTAAAAGTTGGCCTACCATTTGATCCAGCAATCTTACTATGGGATATTGACCTACAGGAAAAGAACCAATTTTACAGAAACACCTAAATTCAAATGTTTATTGCAGCACAATTCACAACTGCAAAAAATGTGCCATTAGCTTAAATGGCCACCAATTCATGAGTGGATTAACAAATTTTGGTATATGTATATCAGCCATATAAAAGATGAACTAATACCTTTTGTGACAATTTGGATGGAGTCTACTATTCTAAGTAAAGTATCTAAAGAATAGAAAAATGAACACCACATGTACTGGCTGTTTAATTGAACAGTAACCTTTTTATTATTCCTTTTTCCTGTCCCTGCCTTACTAGGAAAGTAACTTTGAAATGACAGTTCCATTATTCATTTTTTAGTTCTGTTTTCTCAGGTATTTTTCTGTCTGTATGTCCAGCTTCCTCAGATAGACTCAATAGAACATTCACTCTATTTTATAGGATAAAGTGCCCCGATTCTAGAATTGCAATAAAACCAGCTGAGATATTTCTACTAAAAAAAAAATAATAATAATAAAATGGAACTAACTGATGAGCACACATGTGCACAAAGGGAGGTAAACTCACTGTAAATCAAGCAGAAGAATTTTCCTTGACCCCATAGAAAACTTACCTCACAAGTATAATAATGAAGACTATTTGGGTGATGGACACACAGCCATGACTCAAGCATTACAAAAGCAATCTTTGTTAACAACAGTTTTATACTCTTAAGATTTGAAAACATACACACATACACATACAAAATGGAATTACCCTTTACTGAGTTCTTAATTCTTTAGAACTTGTGTTTCCACTTACATATATTAAGTCATATAATTTTTACCATTGTTCTTAGGGCTATTTAGTCAACCTTCACAGTAATGTTTTAAACAACTCCTGTCACCCCCATTTCACAAACAAGGAATCACAGTGCTGAGTATCTACAGAGACAGAGCCTGTGAGAATTTGAGTTAGGTTTCAGGGTCAGGGAGACTGGCTCCACAGCCCATGCTGTTAAGAATAATTCTAGTAATATGAAGTAAAGTTTCTAATCTAATCTAATTGTACTACTGATGATTGTCAAGCCTCTTCTGCCTAGAGTACTTCTCTAAACTCAAGGTACCCATATATAACCACCTAGGTGACATGTCTACCTGACTGCTTACAGGCACAGAATGTTCCAAACTGAGCTGATTCTTCTCATTCATTTGAAATACAGTATGTAGAACAATACTTAGTGCAGAAGAACCAATCAACACATAACTATTTATAACTAATAAAGTTGCTCTCTCTTTCTGTAATTCCTATAGAGTTGCTCACCACCAACATAAAATCAGAATGCATAGGTCATCAACAGGCAGGTCTTGTGGCAGGTGCCTGTAGTCCCAGCTACTCGGAAGGCTGTGGCAAGAGAATTGCCTAAGCCCAAGAGTTTGAAGTTGCTGTGAGCTATGATATCACAGTAGTCTACTGAGGAGGACATACTAAAACTCTGTCTCAAAAAAAAAAAAAAAAACAATGCGTAGGTCATGTTTTGTTATTCTTTCTCCTTAAGGAACCTTTTTTTTTTTTTTTTTTTTTTTGTAGAGACAGAATCTCAGTTCATTGCCCTTGGTAGAGTGCTGTGGTGTCACACAGCTCAAAGCAACCTCCAACTCCTCAGTTTAGGCAATCCTCTTGCCTCAGCCTCCCAAGTACCTGAGACTATAGGGGCCCACCACAGCAGCCAGCTATTTTCTTTGTTATTGTTGCTGCAGTTCACTGGGGCTGGGTTTGACCCCACCACCCTCGGTATATGAGGCAGGCACCCTATCCACTGAGCCACATGCACTGCCCAAGGAACCATTTTAGTCAATCACCAAGTCCTCTTCTTTCCAAATTATGGGATCTCTCTTCCATCTACTTCTATCCAAACTTATTGGCAGCACGCCTTCACATCTATCCCAAAACTACTTCTCCCCCAATTATATAATAGCATTTGTTCCCTACACCCTCCTCATTTACTCTTCCAATACGCTCTTCATTCTTTAATCAAAATAAACAATTGATTAGTTGATCATGACTTTACTTTATACTCATCATTTGTAGGGTAATGTTCAAACACCTTACAGGATTTGTAAGACCCTCACAGTTAAAATTTTTTTACTACAGATACACTTTTTCTCAACTTTCACCATATCTTTTATTTTTCTAGCTTTACTAGAATTCTTTATATTTGAATTGGTTATACTTTCCTTCATGCCACAGACTGTGCAACTTTTTCTTTCTTTATGGAGCTGAACTCTATATTACCTCCAACTACCATATTTCTTATCATTCTAATTGCTTGATTCTCAGGTTTAATATTTTGGGGGCCATTTTCCCTGACCCCAAAGATAATTTTTATGGTCTCTCCAGAGTGTGTCACCATCTATGTAGTAATAAGAGTGCTATTAAAAATTATGATAAATTTTATTCATATTACACAGGATGTTTATATCTTGTGAATAAAAAGAACACATTCCTCATGTAGTAGGCACAAAATGGTCAATGATCTAAATATAATGTAATATTAAGATGAATAGTTGGATGTTTTCATATACATGGGTATTCATAGATCCATGGAGGTTCCTGTGGATTATAAGTGATTTTCCCAAAGATACAGAAAATACAAGAATGCCATCAGAATTCATAAGTACCAGGATCTGAAATGGTACATGTGACTGTAGAGGACACCTGATATACATTGATCCTTGACACAAATAAAGGGAAGGACATGAATGGGTTTCATAAAAGCTGATGCTCAGCATCTGTGTCTTGCATAAACAAGCCCCGGCATCCCTGCATCAGCTGGCACTTGACATTCCAGTTGTCCACACTCATCCTTAGGGAAACACCTGAAAGTCTTGAGGACATCAGTTCAGGTCCCAGCTCCTCCAGGGCAGAGGAGAGAGGGAGGAGACATCAAGGGGTCTCCTGAGAGTCTGGAAAGGTGCAGCCTTGGAGAGTTGACTTCCATACATGTGAGATTGTAAACAAAGCTCTATGAGGAGCAGAAATAAGGGACTCACATGCACTGAGTCCTCCAGTGGGGCAGAATAGGTCCCTCATCCAGCAACAAGAGTGTGAGTGGGTGAGTGCCAGGAGCAGAAATATGGAGTGGCTTCTCTCCCTCCTGAAGTGAGATTCAGTCAGACAGCATATAAGGATGTTTATAGAGGTCTGTCTGGAGGTGAAGATCCAGCTGAGGTGAGAAACACTACAACACAGATCATTTTATTCCTTTATTAGAAGAAGTATATCAAAGAAAGTGTGCTAGATTTGAAATTTCTAACTTGAGACTCTGAAATTGGTCTAAGAATAATTGTGAATGTGCTGAATAATACGTGCCATCATGTATTCTTATTAATTTATCTAGGTCAGTGGTTCTCAACCTTCCTAATGTTGTGGCCCTTTAATACAGTTCCTGTGGGTCGTGACTCACAGGTTGAGAACTGCTGCTCTAGGTAGAGGTTTATAGCTTTTATTAGATCCAAATAGTAGATTTTTAAGCAAACAAATGTATATCTGTGTGTGTGTGTGTGAGCATGCACATGTGTGTTCAAAGAACTTCTCTCAGCAGGGTCATTAGGTAGTTGTCATTGGGACTCACTAGGAAAATATCTGACATCTATCCTGTTGCTCTAGCATCTGCAGAGACCTATCCACCATCCCAGTCTGGAAGAAGGGAATGTATAAAATGATAAAATGAGGGATAGAGGAATCACATTTGTTTTCTTTATTCACTTGTTTATTTAGACTGAGTGAAAGATTGACCAGACACATGTTTTTCTTGATTACAAATCTTTTCCTATCTATATTTTCTTCATACATCCAAGTTTCCTCTGTCTCTTTCACTACCCCATATCTGTTAAGTCATGTCAATTTTCAGACTGAACATGATGGGCCATTTGGTGAACATATGAGTGTGTGTAAGAGAGAGAGTGTGTATTAGGGAGAGTGTCCTTACAAGTCTAGGAACCCTGCGCATATAGAAAAATATGATCATGTGAAAATCATATGGATACAGCATCTAGAACGAGGCCAGAAGCAGGCCTCAGATCTATGGTTATTTTTAGCATCGTGGATCCTATTGAGACACTTGGCAATACATAGCATAAAAATGTAAAGAGAAAATTAAGCCCAATTGTAAGTTCCATCTCTACATTGAGAGCTTCTTTAGGACAGACTTTATTAAATGCTTTCTCAACAATCAGCACAGTGGCAGTCATGTGGCATGTAATCCCTAATACTGTCTGAGACAAAATAGTAACCTAACCTTTAAATCCAAGATGATAGTAAGAAATAGTGCTTCTACAAGTTGTTTATACCGTCATGTATAAGGCACCCTTGAAAGATCATCAGGTATCAATAAGTAAGGACACTAGCAATAGTGGGTAATCACTAGAGAAAATGCAGGTACTGAATTAAATTGAGAGCTGCCTAACAATTTCTCAGAAATCTCTTCCAGACTTTGATCTAGAAAAACTAGTTCTTATGATTCTGATATAATTTTCTTAACACTTTTCAATAAATACCCAACCCACCTTCAAGGAATTTTGCCATATAATGTCGCCTTGTGGGGATGCATCCACTATGATTTGATCTCTGATGAAATTGGCTACAGTGGGCCTCAGTTTTATGACAGTATCTTGTGCTTCTGAAAGACTCACACAGTTGCTTATAAGCAATATAAAAATGTCAAAACATATCAAAAGCTTCTTAGTCCGAGGTAGAATTTTCCTGTGTTTACTTTTTATACCAAAATTCTCAGAGACACAGTCTAACTTTTTTGTTCTTACAGCTACACTGGACTTCTCTGTTTTATTTTTAATCCCCCAAACCTAACTGTAGAGGGACATGCAAGCTCATTTTTCATCTTGTAAAAAAGTAAAAAATAAAAGAAGAAGAAAGAAGAAAGAAAAAAGAGAAAAAAATACATGTCGTTTTTGTTCTTGAATATTTTATTATCAATTCTTGTAATGACCTGATAAATTTCCAAGGAAGAGCTCAGAAAATTTTTACAAAGACTTTGTGGTCTAAATATCTAGTTTGATCATCATTCTAAATTACTTTTCAAATGAATCCTATATCTTAGGGCTTCTGCTGTTACCCTTGAAGAAAAATATCATTATGTCACGCTCTCTCTAATCTGCATTTTTTCCCCTTATACATTGTTCTGCCATCCATGCTTTTAAGCATAAAAAACCTCCTAGAAGTAGAACAAAATTTATGTAATAATCATAACTCAGTCTTCTATACAATTTCAATGTGTTATAATTTTATAAGATTCTTGGCTTTGGTGATTTCAATCTCAATCAGCACCAATCTGACACAGATGTAGCATCAGAGCATTACCTCAGACAAGAGTCAGATTCTTTGTGATTTCTTCTGATTCTTACTCATTTCCAATACTAAGACTATCTTACGAAGGAGATGGCTCAGTGTCATAGACTTGCCTTTAAGCTTCAGAATTTATGGTAAAATAAGATTGCCCAAGAGGAGGTTAAGAGATTCTTCTTTTTAGATTGTGGAAACCAAACATAAATAGGAATAGTTGGGCATCCTTAGGCTGTGGCAACATGAGAATGCTCAAAGTCACAGAGCCGCAGCAGCTTAGCAGGAGGAGCATCCTGAAGGCAAGATGGGGAGGATGAATCTAATGATTATGTCAAATGACTTTGGAAAGTACAAGAGGCAGAAAAAGAACCAGTGAATGGTGAAGGAGCAATTTTAATAGAAAATGACAAGATCTTTGAAGAGTATGACAGAATCAACCAGGAATCAAAAGTTTTCATTTCCATGGACGGATGAAATATAAAATGCTTAGAGCAGAACTTCTCAGACACTGCTTTATGCCTGAATCATCTGGGAATCATGACAAAATGCTAATTGTGATTCAGTACGTAGGATAAGGGAGGTGGTCTTAGGCTGCATGTCTGACAAGTGTCGGTGCTTGTGGGTTGAAACTAGTCTGCAGCCCAAACATCTGGTAGCTAAATGTAAGAATAAAGGTAGGTGTTGTGATGACAAAGCTATTAATCAAAAATGATGGCATTAAACACTGTGCTCCATAAAACAATGACATTTTATTTTAAAAAGATTTTATTAACTGAAAAGAATTTATCTTTATGTCTTTCATAATCATGAAATATAAAACTAAAGTCAAAGTTAGAGATATTCCAAAAGTCAGCAATAAAGATAAATAAGCATATTTCCAATTTGAACATATTTAACTTGTTTTCTTTCTTTCTTTCTTTCTTTTCTTTTTTTTTTTTTTTGAGACAGTCTCACTATATTGCCTTGGGTAGAGTGCTGTGGCATCACAGCTCACAGCAACCTCCAACTCCTGGGCTTAAGCAATTCTTTTGCCTCAGCCTCGTAAGTAACTGGGACTACAGGCACCTGCCACAACACCCTGCCATTTTTTGTTGCAGTTGTCATTGTTTTTTATTGTTATTATTATTATTAAATCATAGCTGTGTACATTTATGCAATCATGGGGTACAATGTGCTGGTTTTATATACAATTTTAAATACTTTATTCAGACTGGTTAAAATAGCCCTCACAGTATTTTCCCATTTATTGTGTTAAGCCATTTATATTCTACATTTAGTAAATTTCACATGTACCCTTGTAAGATGCACCGTAGGTGTGGTCCCACTGATTACCCTCCCTCCACCCATCCTCCCCTCTCCCCTCCCCGCCCCCTCCCACCCATATTCTTGGGCTATAATTGGGTTATAGCTTTCATATGAAAGCTATAAATTGGTTTCATAGTAGGGATGAGTACACTGGATACTCTTTCTTCCATTCTTCAGATACTTTACAATTCCTCTACTAGGTATATACCCAGAACGCCAAAAATCACATTATAGCAAAGATATTTGTCGTTGTTTTTTTAGCTGGCCTGGGCTGGTTTCAAACCTGCCAGCCTTGGTGACATTGTAAGCACTGTGCTACGAGTGCCAAGCCTCGAGTTTATTTTTTTATCACTGTATTGCAAATATTTTAAGCACCCATACAACAGTTGGAACTGATGTTTTAAGAAAAATTAATATGATTTTTTCTTTTAATTTGTTAAAAATTTAACTACTATCTTAATGTTTTCTCCAATTAGAGAAATATCATTTCTTATCTCTAATATGGTCTGAACATACCTATTGCTATTTTGCAGGAAAACAGTTGGAGACTTAAGTTAATCATGCTAACTAATTATCCTTGAGTATGAAGATTGCAATTATCCTATTGTGATATATTGTCACTGAAGAATCTGAGTTCCTGGTTTCAAGGTCTCAAGAAAACTGTTCTCTACCTGTGGAAACACTATGTGGCCCAATATCAGTGAGGCCCCCTTTCTGCTGACTGGTTTCCCAGGGCTACAGGAAGCTCATCACTGGATCTCCATTCCCTTCTTTGCAGTCTATGTCTGTATCCTTCTTGGCAATGGATCACTCCTCTATCTCATCAAGGATGACCAAAGTCTTCATGAACCCATGTACTATTTCCTTGCCATGCTGGCAGGCGCAGACATCATGGTGACATTGACCACTATGCCCACAGTGATGGGCGTCTTGTGGGTGAATCACAGGGAAATTAGCCATGCAGGCTGCTTCATGCAAGCCTACTTTATTCACTCCCTTTCTATTGTAGAATCAGAGATCCTCCTTGCCATGGCCTATGATCGCTTCATTGCCATCCGCAATCCTTTGAGGTATGCATCTATTCTCAGCAATACTCAAGTGGTAAAGTTAGGAGTGGGGATTTTTTTGAGGGGTTTTGTATCCATCATACCTTTAATTGTACGTCTTTTTTCATTTTCATATTGCCACTCTCATGTTCTTACCCATGCTTTCTGCCTCCATCAAGACGTCATGAAATTGGCCTGTGCTGATATAACTTTCAATAAACTTTACCCAGTAATTCTAATTTGTCTAACAACCTTCTTAGACTTTCTGATTATCCTTTTCTCCTATATTCTAATTCTCAAGACTGTCCTGGGCATTGCCTCTGGTGATGAGAGGGCCAAGGCACTCAACACCTGTATCTCCCACATTTCTTCTGTCCTCATCTTCTTTGGCACAGGCAGTGGTCTGTCATTCATTCACAGATTTGGGAGGAATATTCCAGAGGTGGTCCGCATCATCACGAGCTATGTCTACTTCCTCTTTCCTCCTTTCATGAATCCCATCATCTATAGCATCAAGACCAAGCAAATCCAATATGGCCTTATCCGCCTTTTCTCTAAACATAGATTTCGTAGTTAACCTTGTATCTAGAGAATCAGATACAGAAAGAAAGATAAAGAGATAATATGAAATTAATGTCTAAATTCCTCTCTGAGAAAACAGCAATGACCTGGTGGAAAATGGCTGTTTTTTTTTTGCAAGAGCTTAAATATGTTATCATAACAGCATAGCATATCTTAAGACAGTGGTTCTTTACCTTCCTAATGCTGTGACCCTTTAATACATTCCTCATGTCATGGTGACCCCCAACCATAAAATTATTTTTGTTGCTACAAGCACAACATGAGGAACTGTGTTAAACGGTCACGGCGTTAGGAAAGTTGAGAACCACTATCTTAGGAGAAATCTAGTTGTAGATCTCTCACTTAAAACTACATAGAAGTGAAGAAGTCCATCCCCAGTTCCTTCCCTAAAATGTCCCTAGAAATTATGTACACTGGTAATAAACACACATATGCTCCAAGAAAATGTTTTGAATTGGTTTGCATATGTGCACGTATATGTGTATGTGTGAGCATAGCTAATACACACTGGTAAAACAACAAACAAACATATTTCTGATTGGTATTCCTCAGTATACATATACCTCAATTTATTAATCTATTCATGTGTTGAAGGGCACTTGGGCTGTTTCCAGATCTCTAACATTGTGAATTGTTCTACTATAAATATTTGAGTGAAAATAATCTTATGGCAAAATGTCTTTTTTCCTTTTGGATAGATATCTAGTAATGAGATTGCAGGATCAAACGGCAGGTCTACTTTTAGTTCTTTGAGGAATAAAAATAAATGGAGAATTAGTAGCTTTAGTAACCACTTAGATCAATTTGGAGAATATTCTCCTAAGTGAAGTATTACAAGAGTGGACAAACAAGCATCATATCTACTCATTACTTAATGGAAACAATAAATTAATAAGTACATGTTCACACGAGACAAAATCTCAATTAAATTCAAACATGGGGGAGGATAGAAAGGGGTTGTGTAAATTTCCACCCAATGATATACAGCACACTTCTTAGGTGAAGGATACAATTACAATTCATAGTTATACCTTACAAGAGCAGGCTGTAGAATCTAACTGTGTACTCCCATATTAATCTGAAATTAAAAAGAACTCTGATCATAGCTTCTAAAAATAAATTTTGAGTTGAAAACTTTTATTACTACCAGAATAAAGTTAATGACACAAAATAAGTAGTTTACGTTTACTTTAACTAATTTATTTATTTTTTTATTGAGACAGAGTATCACTTTGTCACCCTTGGTAGAGTGCTGTGGCATCATAGCTCACAGCAACCTCAAACTCCTGGGCTCAAGTGATTGTCTTGCCTCAGCCTCCCTAGTAGCTGGGACTATAGGCACCCACCACAATGCCCAGCCATTTTTTGTTTGTTTGTTTTGTTTTGTAGCCCCAGGCTGGGTTTGAAACCACCAGCCCCCGAGCATGTGGCCGGCACTCTAACCACTGAGCTATGGGAGCCCAGCCTTAAATTTACTTTTATTTTATTTTATTGCAGTTTTTGGCTGGGGCCAGGTTTGAAACCACCACCTCCAGTTTATGGGGCCAGTGCCCTACTCCTTGAACCACAGTTGCTGCCCGTAAATTTACTTTTAAATCAGCTAGTCTTAATGTACTTATTTTTTCTTAATCTTTCTGTTAGCTTTTTAAAATTCTTATTTACACAAATTCATACCTTAATATAGAAGTACAATTAGGTTCATTTTTTTTTTCATTTATTAGGTAAAGTCCAAGTTTTAGTTGAGCCCTTCACCTAGGAGGTATGCCATATACCCTTACATTGTGCCCTTTAAATGTGACTTTACCACACCCCTTTCTCTTCCCTTCTTCCCCCTACTTGAATTTAATTGTGTTTTTTCTCTCATGTGGACATGTAGTTGTTCATCTACTGAATCCATATTAGTATTAAGCATATTGAACACATTGGGTAGTTGCTTTTACATTCTTGTGATATTTTACTTAGGATGATGTCTGGCAAATCCTTCCAGGGTAAATACAAAAAATGTGAAGTCTCCATCTAAATGGCTGAATAGTATTCCATGGTATACATACACCATAGTTTATTTATCCATCTGTGAGTTGATGGGCACTTAGAAATAAAAAGAAATCTCAAGGCAACATGTTACCAAACTTCAGGTAGTATTACAATTCTACAGTGATCAAAATAGGATGATATTGGCACAAAAATAGAGACATAGATGGTATGTAACAAATAGAAAATCTGGAGGTAAGATCAGCCAAATATAGATATTTAATCTTCTATAAACCAAATTGAAACATATAATGGAGAAAATAACGCCTAATTAATAAGTGGTTATGGGAGAAGAGGTTAGCCACAGGTATAACACCTATCACTACTTAAGAAAAATTGACCAATAATGGAGAAATGAAAAAAGTTAAAATACACCCCAAAGAAACAAAACTAAAACTAAAAACAACATTTATAACAACAACAAAACTATGGAAAAAATAGGGGAAAAGAAGCAAAAAAATTATACATGGTGCCCATAAAGCTTGTGTGCAATATGGACACCCTGTGTATGTGTATATCTATATCTATAGCTACATTTATATCATCTATATTCATACCTATATTGATGTGTGTATATTGCCCAAACAGTAGGGGGTGCTGTGGTGTTAGGAGATGGAGAACACACATGCTGGTTTTGCTGTATAAGTTGGGGGCTAGAATACTATTTAGCCATAAAAAGATAAAGACTTTACATCTTTTGTATTAACCTGTATGGAGGTAGAGCACATTCTTCTTAGCAAAGCATTACCAGAATGGAGAAGAAAGAATCCCATGTACTTGAGTACTTCTGATAAGAAAGCAGTCAATGAGCTAATATAGGAGGTGGTGGGGGAAGAGGGAGTGGAAGAGGGGAGGGGAAGGGGGAGTCACAGTTTATGGCACTTCTTGGGGGTGGGACACAATTATAAGAGGGACTTTATCTAAAAAACACAATCAGTGTAACTTAATTCTTTATACCCTCAATTAATTCCAAACAATAAAAAAAAAATAGAAAATTAATTAACATACCTCCAAAAATAGGGGCTGGAAGCTACTCTCTAGTTGCAGAGGAGAGATGATCTCTCTGTCTTCCTGACTTATTTGCCCTCAATCAGGTCCTGTTCATTTCTCCAGCATTTAGTCCCCTGGAGGTTGGGATCCTAAAGCTTCTGCCAGATTTCTTCAGGAGCATGTCTTGACATTCCAAACAGTGCCTCCTAACAACAAAGTGGCTTTCCCAGGGGTGCAGGGTCATTCAGCTCATCCCAAGGATGGCTACCTAACCTCAGCAGGTGTGCCAGAGCTGGCCATGCATTGGGACCCTGTGCACTATTCCTTCCACACAGCCTTCTCTCAATGGCAGTGCCTTGCTAGGAGCCAAACCTATGGGCATTCCACTTTCTCACTTAAGCCCTTTTAAGGCAGCTCCAGTTAGTAGTCCAGTGCAAAAGAAAAACCTGCAAGACAACCCATTCCTGCCTCTCATTCCTAATGGCAGGGCTGGCTAGCCGGCCTCTGCCCATACCCAGACAGTTGCTTTCTAAGCTGATTTTCCTCAACTGAGGCCTCCTCATTGCCTTCTAGCATCTCCTACTGCTTCGCTGTGCCCCTGGAGTGATGTTTCTGGGTAGGTTCTGTAGCCAGAGCGGGCTGAAGTTCTCTCTTCCCTGTCTCACCATGAGTGGCTGGCAAGAAGGTGTCTGTAGTCTACCATTTTGCTCTCTATTAGCTTTTGTAAATTTTCAATGCATTTATTCCAGCATACCCAGATCCTGAATTTCCTCACTTCCATCTACTGTGCACATTCTGCTACCCAAAATAAACCTGTGGAGAAAAAAAAAAAAGCTTCCTATGAGTTTGTAAGGAAGTAAGTGAGGAACTTTGGAAGAGAAAGTTTACTTTTCAGATGATTTCAATATATTTTTCTCTTAATCTAAGAACAGGAAGAAAGTGTCTGCACTCTATGGAGAAAAGAAAATATATTTATTACAGAATTAAAAGTAGGAGATAATTATTCTTTACAAGTTATGTATATCTTCAGAGAGAAAAAATTTCAAGTGGTAACTGTTTTTGGAACAAGTATTTTCTCTCTAAATCTCTATGTCAGAAAGATACCATGCTCAGAAATGGATTTCAAATCTTGCAATGTAAAAAAAAGTTGAAATGGGAAGAAGTTTCTACATAACTAGTAAATCAATCTTCTAGACTGATTTAATTATGGAAATGAATTATTCATCTATAAATTCAGTTTTTGGAAAAATTGTCTCAGATTAAAATGCTCAAGTCATTGATGCCAAATATAAATACAAATCCTAAAATTGTGTTTTCCAAGTGCTGCTTCTGTCCCTTGTAAAGTACCCAAGAGACCCGTAATGTATCTAAGCATCTTAATGGAAATCCTGGTTTAGATTATTCCCACTTTGTTTCACTGACCATGATGCAGAAGCTATTGTGGCTGAGGACAATCTGGCTTTGTAAGTTATATTTCTAGAGCAAAAGCTCTGGGAAATCACGTGTTATGGTGGGAGTCACCAGTTATGGTGTAGTATCCATATTTGATAACTACATTTTAAGGATGGGCTGCTTCTTTTGCAATGATACATTTGATGGAAAGATACCTAATAAGTGGCTAGAACCCTTCAAGTTAAAGGCTATTATTTTCTCCATGTTAAGTGAGAAAGATCCAAGTTGCCTGGTAGGAATCTTCTGGTCATAATTAATTTATGTGTGAGAGGAGAGGTAGATTCAAGCTATGGTGAACCAGCATCATTGGCTGAGGTTGAGAACATGACAGTATTTGTGTTTTCCTGAAGAGTTAAACCTGCTCACTTTGGGTAATCAGTGTTATTTCCAAGATGGAGAATGCATATTTAGTGAAGAATATTTTTTTATTAGTAAAGTTTTCCCCACTCTTTGGTTTAGAATTTGAGTTCTCTACTCTGGGTCCCCTCAGAGTTAGTGTGTATCTCTCTCTTTTTTTTTCTCTCTCTCTCTCTGTCTCTGAGAGAGACAAGAAGACAAGACATATATATATATAGAGAGAGAGAGAGAGAAACAAGACATCTCTCTCTCTCTCTCTACTTGTCAACATCTACTAAGGCTGAACACATGTGTACCCACAATCCTGGACAGTAATACTTGTTTATATTCACCTAGGGAATGTACCTGAATGTGCGTAATTGCACTTTCATTAACTGCCCCAAATCACAGGCTGCCAAAGTACCTACTAATCGTGTAGACAAATAAATGGTGATTTACCTTCATATTGAATATTATACAGCAATGCAAATGGATTACATACAGTATGTAACAACAGGAATGACATCAATGAATCATACAAACCTGACGTTAAATAAAAGAAAAAAGCCAATTTTTTGTGTGAGTCCACTTATACCAGTACAAAAACAGGCAAAATCAAGCTATGCTGCTACAAATGAGAAAGATTCTTATTCTGGATGGGGGAAGTTATTCAGGAAAAGCACAGAGGTGCTTCTGTAAGTTCTATTGCAGGAACCGGGAGTTGGTGACCTGGTGGGTTCACTTTGTGAAAATTCTTTGACCTGTACAAATATAGTATATTTACTTTTTTGTAACTACTTTATGCTTAAAAAGAAGTAAAAAAATGCATAGAAAAGGACTGGTATACAAAAACAGAGGCAAAAGCTGGCACATATGCACACATATACATTTATTTGATTAGTATTGTTATTTTGGAATGAATGCATCTGAACTGGAGATCTAATTTCCACCCAATGCTGCTAGTAGTACCTAGCCATGAACAGCCCAACACCACTTGGCACGTGTATTGCTGTGTCATGATATTGATCTTTTATCTTCTTCCCTGTTCCCAATATTTTCTTCATGTTGTAGTCAAAGTGTCCTTAAAAACAAAAATTACATGATCATAGGTGCCCACCTTTTTTTTTTTTTTTTTTTTTTTTTGGTGAGACATTATGTCACTTTGTTGCCCTCAATAGAGTACCATTGAGTTATAGCTCACAGTAACCTCTAACTCTTGGGTTCAAGCAATTCTCTTGCCTCAGTCTCTCAAGTAGCTGGGACTATAGGCACCTACCACAACACCCAGCTATTTTTTATTGTAGCTGTCATAGTTGTTGTTTAGCATGCCGAGGCCAGGTTCAAATCCGCCAGCCCCAGTCTATGTGTCTGACAGCCTAATCACTGAGCTACGGGTGCCAAGCCATGGATGCCCGCCTTATAACTTATTTTACGTTCCTTGCTTTTATGTTAAAACTTTGTTCATAATTTTCTTTTTTATTTTTTTGTTCAGAACCTACTACCACAGATTTATTTTCTGTCAAAAACTCTCATGACTTTTTATTTCAGTAATGCTATAATTCTTTAGCAGAGATTCAGTTTAAAAGAATTTTGGTGTGAATTCATCAGATTTTATTCTGCCCTACATTCTGTGAACATCTCCTATATTTGGATACTTGTTTGTTTTTAGTTTTGTTTTAGTTTTAGTTTTTTATCTTTTCTTGTTATCAATTCTCATCCTAAGTAGCATTTTGTCTGGGAAATTTTCCAAACACTTATCTGATGTCTTCCCTATATAACTCACTAACATTCATATAGTAATGACAGTTCTATGTAAATTTATGGTTAATATTTTCTTTCTGGTACCCACTAGGCGTTTAGTTCTATTTCGTTCTGTTAATGAAGAAAAATGTCAATCATCATGAACATTGCATAAAATAGGCATTAATCTGAATACCAAAAACTGATTTTAAGACAAAGTTGTGGTGGCTTTCACTCACATAGCTCTTAGCAGATGCCCAGGGAGTCCTGTTGATTAGAACTGACTTCCCAAAGAAACAGAAAAGATAAGAACACAATCTGAATTTACAAGCACTAAGACTGGCAAAGGCAGGTGTGACCCCAGAGAACATCTATTATCCCTTTGATCTTTGTGAGAAACAAAGGGAAAGACAGGAAAACATTTCCTAAAAGCTGATACTCAGAATCCCCGGTGCACATTAGAAGCCTTTGGCATCCCTGCATCGGTTGGCATTTCATTATCCAGTTTTCCTTGTCTGTCCTGGGGGAAACACTTGAAGTTACTGAGGACATCAGTTGCATGCCCCAGCTCCTCCTGCACAGAGGAGAGAGGGAAGGGAGATTACAGGGTCTCCTGAGAGTGTAGAAAGGTGTAACTCTGGGGGACCGGTGATTTTCACCCACATGAGATTTCAAATAGGGCCCTATGGGGAGTCTAATTGAGGCAGTTATATGCACTGAGTCCTCCAAAAGGGCAGGAACAGGTCCCTACTTTAGCACCAAGTGAGTGGGTGAGTGCAAGAACTGAAATACAGAATGACTCCTCTCCCTCCTGATGTTTGATGCAGTAAAGGACAGCATGTAAGGTAACAAGTCAAGCTAAGAACTGAATGGCCCTTCAAGATAAGTGTATTCAAGAAATTGTGTTACATTTGGGATTTCTAATCTGAGATACTTGGATTAACATAGGAATAATTGTATATACTTGGACACATATAAGACCATATGTTTCTCAGTTTTCTGGGTAGAGGTTTATAGCTTTTTATTAGATTCAAATAGCAGACCATGAGATACCCATTAACACCTATGTGTTTACCAGAAAACTGTTACCAAATGCTGTTGGTGAGTGTCCATGGCACTCACTAGGAAAAGCCTGGGACCACTCTAGGGATTATGTGGGCTCTCTCCTATTGCTTTCTGGAGAAAATGGACTGTGTGAAATCAGAAGACGAGCTGATGGAGGAATCATGTTTAATTCTTAGTTTTATTACTTGTTTGGACTAGTTGACAGATTCGCTATTCATTAGTTTCAATGGATTCAAGAGAATCTTCAGTATCTCTGCTTTCTACATATAACCAAGTTCTTTCATTCCCCAATATGTGTTAAGAGTATGTTTTGTTCTAGGAACCATGCTGACTTGTTTGCAAGGATTTACTGGGGTGGGGCTTGTGTTTTGTGTAGAGTGTCATTACAGGTCTATTAAACTTACGCATCTAGAAAAATATCAACATGTGAAAAATGGGGTGGGTACAAATCTAGAATGGGGTGAAGAGCAAGCTTCAGATGCATGCTTTCTTCATGCTTTCAGAAGTACAGATACTATGGAGACATTAGTGGGCAACACTTAGCATAAAATTATAGGGAAATTATTGAGCCCAGTTATAAACTTTTGGTCTTCACTGACAGTTTCTTCAGGATGGACTTTGCTTCCCAACAGTCACAGCCCTCTGGCTTGGGCTTGCTAATTGCAGGGTGAGTCACAGTGGCATTCACTGCACTAGTCCTAAATGATATTGAGGAATGACACTTCTACACGTTGTTTATATGTTCACATATAAGACATGTTTCGAAGAATAATTCATCAGCTATTACCAAGTCAGGACACACAGAACTGTAGGAAATCACCAGGGAGAATACAGGTGCTAAGTTTAGAGCAGCCTATATATTTCATAGGCATGGCTGTCCACATGCATCCAGAGCGAAAAAAAAAAAAAAAAAAAAAAACTAGTGTTCATATTTCTTATGTAATTTCCTTAACATTTTTCAATAAAAAGCCAAGCCACCTCCAAAGAACTTTGCTACATAACAAGTCCTGGGAGGATTTTTGTACTGCAGTTCTATTTATAGTGAAGCTGGCCTACTAGGCCTCAGTTGGTTGACAGTACATTGTGTTTCTTGAAGCTCTACATACTTGCTTTCAGGTAAATATGAGGGACCTCTCAGTGCTAAGATTTTTCCTGTCTTTTCTTTTTGTTCCAAAGGTGTCAGCTACATGTCTTTCTTTTCAGATGCATAGAGCTAGAGTAGACATCTCAGTCTTGTAATTAAAGACCCAGCTGAGCTATGGAAAGGAATGAGAAACTCAAAACTTTTTTTTACCTCATAAAAATAGTATGAACACATATAATTTTTTTCTTGTATGTTTTATTGTCAATTCCTGCTAAGACTTAATACATATTGCAGTAAAAATGTACAAGAAATGTACAGAATCTTTATTTTATATTTTGAAGTCTAGTTTGATCATTCTGAATTTCTTTTATTAGCCCTCATGTATTAATAATTGATGTCAAATTAGTATCACTAATTTGATGTCTTCTTAGTGTCTTTTTCTCCCTTTTATACTTTGTTTTCCCCTTAAAGTATGGGTATCACCACCCATTTTTAAAAGCATTAAAATGTTACAGAGGTAGAACATGATTTCTGCAATAATCATAGATTGTTCCTGTATATGGTTTCAATGTGCTTTAGAAGACTCCTAGGGCTGTTGATTTCAATCTCTATGAACACAAGCCTGCTGCACTTATAACATCAGAACATTTTCGCATACAGGATAGATTCTTTGTAATTTGTTCTGATTCTGACTCATTTTTTATACTACGATCATCTAATAAAGGAGTCTACTTATTCCTGGAGACTTCAAGCTTCTGAATGTGTGATGAAATAAGGCTGTAATCGAGCTGATAATACAATCCCTCTGGATTGTGGAGACTAATAAAATGGAAATAGTAGAGATGACTGGTATCCTTATGTTGTGGAAAGAGGAGAACGCTCCCAGTCATAGAGCTGCAACAGCTCCTTCAGAGGAGCATGATAAAGAAAAAGTATTCAGAGAAGAGACAGAGGAAGAATCCAAGCATTTAATTATGTCAAATGATTTTGTAAAGGAAAAGAGGCAGAAAAGAGAACCGTAATGGAGAAAAAGTAGCTTCTAAAAATTGTATAAAAATATTTGGAGAGGATAACAAAATCAACCACATTGAAGAATCAAAAGGTTTTTATCGACATGGATGGAGTAGATATCAAATGCTTAGAGCAGAGCTTCTCAGACATTGCTGTGCACTAGATCACCTAAGGATCAAAGTAAAATGCATTATTTTGGTTTCATTGATTGGAGGGGGTGTTGTCTGAGTCTGTATGTCTGATAGGTCTAGGTGCTTGTTAGCTGTGGCTGGTGTGGCCCCTACTTTCTTCAGACAAGTTCAAGTGAAGTCATAACTATTGGAATGACAAAGCAATTTATTGGAAGTGATGGGGATGTATGTTGTTCTACATTACACAATGATGTTCAATTTCAGAAGGGAAGTACAACTCAGTGGAAATCAAGCAGGGAGGAAGTGGACGAGGGGTTCAACACAAAACCTACCTAATGGGTACAATGAACACTGTTTGGGTGATGGGCACATCTGCAGTGCTGACTCAAGTATTACAAAAGTGATCAATGTAACCAAGTACATTTCTACAAGCACAATGTTTTGAAATAAAAAGCATATTATTGTATTACAAAATTAAAAGTTTTATTAAATTGTAAATACATGTCTCCAACACAATTATGAAAGATAAAAATAAATTCAAATTACTTATCTCCAAGTAATTAGCAATTACAAGAAGAGCAGTTAAAAAAGATTATTATCAATATTCATATGCTGTATTTTACTTTGTGTTTTGACCACTGTTGTTGTAAATATTTTAAGTACCCACATAACAATTGGGCCTTATGTATTAGAAACAGTAATGGAAAAATTTCTTTAATTTGGCAAAATTTTAACCATTAACTTAGTATTTTTCTCTAATTAGGGGATGACCATCATTTCTCCGTCATACAGCCTGTCTACTTCTGTATGAAAATGCAGACTGATGTTTACCACACCTAGAAATTATTCCCAAGTTTGAAGATTTTGATTGAAGTTACCGTCATATTACCAAGACACAGCCATATTCCTCTTTTCAAGGTTTCAAGAAAGCTGCTCTCTACTTGTTGACACTATGTGGCCCAATATCAGTGAGGCCCCCTTTCTGCTGACTGGTTTCCTGGGGCTGCAGGTAGCTCATCACTGGATCTCCATCTCCTTCTTTGCAGTCAATGTCTCTATCCTTCTTGGCAATGGATCACTCCTCTATCTCATCAAGGATGACCAAAGTCTTCATGAACCCATGTACTATTTCCTTGCCATGCTGGCAGGCGCAGACATCATGGTGACGTTGACCACTATGCCCACAGTGATGGGCGTCTTGTGGGTGAATCACAGGGAAATTAGCCATGCAGGCTGCTTCATGCAAGCCTACTTTATTCACTCCCTTTCTATTGTAGAATCAGGGATCCTCCTTGCCATGGCCTATGATCGCTTCATTGCCATCCGCAATCCTTTGAGGTATGCATCTATTCTCAGCAATACTCAAGTGGTAAAGTTAGGAGTGGGGATTTTTTTGAGGGGTTTTGTATCCATCATGCCTGTAATTGTACGTCTTTTTTCATTTTCATATTGCCACTCTCATGTTCTTTCCCATGCTTTCTGCCTCCACCAAGAAGTCATGAAACTAGCCTGTGCTGATATAACTTTCAATAGAATTTACCCTGTAATACTAATTTGTCTAACAACCTTCTTAGATGCCTTTATTATCCTTTTCTCTTATATTCTAATTCTCAAGACTGTGATAGGCATTGCCTCTGGTGAAGAGAGGGCCAAGGCACTCAACACCTGTATCTCCCATCTTAGTTGTGTGCTCATCTTCTATGTCACAGTCATCGGTCTGTCATTCATTCACAGATTTGGGAGGAATGTTCCAAAGGTGGTGCACATCATCATGAGCTATGTCTACTTTCTCTTCCCTCCTTTAATGAATCCCATCATCTATAGCATCAAGACAAAGCAAATCCAACATGGCCTTGTCCGCCTTTTCTCTAAACATAGATTTGGTAGTTAATCTTGTATCTGGAGAATCAGTCCAGAAATATAGATGAAGACATAGTATAAAAGCAATGCCTGGATTCCTCTTTGAGAAAAGAGCAGTGATACTACAGAAAACAGCTTCTTTCACAAGCGCTCAATTATGTTACCACAAAGTTACAGTATACCTTCGGAGAATCAGAGTAGCCTGGTTACAGATCTCTGAATAGGACCACATAGAAGCGAAAAAGTTCATACATAATTTCTTTCTTTGCATTCCCTTTAAAATCATCCATTTCAATAAAAATCTAAGAACAAAAAATATTCTCTAAGAATCTTATTTTGCATTGGTGTTCACTTCTGGATGTGTATGTTTATGTGTGGTCACAGCTAATGTACACTTGTAGAGCAAAGAAAAATATTTTTCAACCAAATAAATTATGATTTTAAATCTTTGTTATCAGCATAAAGTTTATGATGAGAAATGAGTATTTTAAATTACTTTTAAATCACCTGTCTTTAATGCCCTTTGAATATCCTCTAGTACAGCTTCCCTCAACATTTTTGGCACAAGATTTGATGAAAGATAATTTTTCTGGCTCGGCGCCTGTGGCTCAAGCGGCTAAGGCGACAGCCACATACACCTAAGGTGGCGAGTTTGAATCCCCAGCCCGGCCCACCAAACAACAATGATGGCTGCAACCAAAAAATGGCCAGGTGTTGTGGCGGACGCCTATAGTCCCAGCTACTTGGGAGGCTGAGGCAGGAGACTCACTTGAGCCCAGGAGTTGGAGGTTGCTGTGAGCGTGATGCCATGGCACTCTACCCAGGGGGATAGCTTGAGGCTTCGTCTCAAAAAAAAAAAAAAAAAAAAAAGATAATTTTTCTACAGAACTGGGTGAGGGATGGTTTCAGAGTGATTCAAGCACATTACATCTCCACCTCAGATCTTCAGGCACCACATTCTCAAAAAAGAACACCTAGATCCCTCTCATGTGCAGTTTACAGTAGGGCTCCTGTCCATATGACAATCTAATGCTGCTGCTTCTCTGACAGGGGGCAGAGCTCAGGCAATGATGTGAGTCATGAGGAGTGGCTGTGAATACAAAGGAAGCTTCACTTGCTCTTTGGCTGCTCTGTGGCCTGATCCACAGCCTGGGATTGGAGACCCCAGATAGAGCCTGGGTTAGAGGACTCTCTATCATCATGATTTTTCTTTCCTCTTTTCCAAATGAAGTAGTATGGGGATACCTCAAAGAACTAAAAGTAGATCTACCATTCAATTCAGTAATCCCACTGCTAGGTATTTAACCAGGGGAAAAAGCATTTTATAAAAAAGACACTTGCACTCAAATGATGATAGCAAGACAATTCACCATCACTACAATGTGGAAACAACCCGAGTGCTCATCAACACATGAATGGATTATTAAACTGTGGTAATTGTCTGTGAATTACTACTCAGCCATAAAAATGTGGTGACCTACTATCTTTTGTAACAATTCAGGATGGAACTGGAGACCTTTCTCCTAAGTGAAGTTTCACAAGAATGGAAAAAGAAACATGTTATATACTCAATACTAAGTTAGATCTAATTGATCAACTCCTATGTGTACATATGAAAGCAATACTTAACAGAATCGGGGGGCATCTGTGGCTCAGTGAGTAGGGCTCCAGCTCCATATACTGAGGGTGGTGGGTTTGAACACATCCCCGGCCAAACTGCAACAACAACAAAAAAAAAAAGCCAGCTGTTGTGGCAGGTGACTGTAGTGACAGCTACTCGGGAGGCTGAGGCAAGAGAATTTGCCAAAATTTACTTCTTGGCATAAGCCCATGAGCTGGAGGTTGCTGTGAGCTGTGACGCCAGGGCATTCTACCCAGGGCGATAAAGTGAAACTCTGTTTCTAAACAACAAAAACTTAACAGAATTCAAGTGGGTGGGAGGAGGGAGAAGGAGACGAGAAGACTCACACCATAATTCACCCAGTGACGAGGCGGTGGCACCTCGCGGGCCAGAGCTGGGCTTTGGGTCAGTGGGTTCTGTTCGGAAGCTACAGAGGAGGCGGCAGCGCTGTCAGAGCGGCTCAGTCCCCAGACAAAGGCGAGGCCCCAGCAGCGCGAGCCTGAGCGCAGCCGAGCCTGAGCGGCGACTTCCCCGGCGGGTGGGGACAAGCGGGCCCCGCGTCGGCTTGGGCGGTGAAGAGTCAGAGCGCCTTAGCCTACCGGTCGGAAGCGAGTCTGGAACAGCCCATGGAGACTACGGGCGCCACCGAGAATGGACACGAGGCAACCTCCGAAAGTGAGTCGCAGGCTGGAGACGGCACGGGTCCCTGGCGGGGGCTGGAGGCCAGACCGCAGCGTCCCTTCCACACTATCAGTGGAAGCAAGTGTGAAATCAAGGTGGCCCAGCCCAAAGAGGTCTATCGGCAGCAACAGTATGGCTCTGGGGTCCATGGAAACCGCAACCGAGGAAACCGAGGCAGCAGCAACGGCGGCGGTGGAGGTCAGAGGCAGAGTTGGAATCGGGGCTACGGCCACCAGCAGGGCTACGGACCTGTCTATGGCAAGTACAACTAATCGCCCTATGGCTGTTACGGCTATGACCTCGGCTATGACTACAGTCAGGGCAGTATAAAATATGGAAAGAGCCAGCGACCTGGTGGCCTTCAGAATAATTACAAGCCATACTGAGGCAGCGGCAGAAGTGAGCGACTGACTGACTGCACAGGCTTTGTTTGGATATGGAGTGAACACAAACAATTATGCAGCAAATTTAACTTGGCAAACTTTCTATGGCATGTCCCATGTGCAACTTATTTAAAATTCCACCCCCCCCCCTGGAAATTACTCTCCTGTTTACTATTTCCAGAGTCTAGTTGTTTTAGGCAGCGTGTGGTGTCTCAGAGGCCAGAGCGGCATTATGGGCTGATTTTAGAACCAGGTTACCCAGAACCAGATTGGAGGGTCTAGTTCCCACCGCTGCTCTGCAGCCTGGACCTGGGGACCCTGGTTGTAAAGAGTAAACTGTATCTTAGGAAAGCGGTGTCACCTTTCTTTCACCTTTTAATTTTATATTATTTGTGTCATACATTTCCTGTAACGGAAGTGTTAATTTTACGGTACTTTTTGGTAGCTTTTGGGAATTTAATGTATTGTAAGGTATTTTACACGTGTCCTGATTTTGCCAAGACCTGGATATTGAAGCTATCCAAGCTTTTGAAATAAAAATTAAATTATACCCCCCCCAAAAAAACAATTCACCCAGAGTTATAAGGTCACCCCTGTAACTTTTACTTTAAATAAGCAAAAGCAAACTACATGACCAAAATGTATGTATTTAAAATATCTGAAATTTTAAAAATGAACATAGAAACCTTATTTTTAAAAAGAGATTGCACATTATGGAGGAAAGAATGTGATCTTTAGTAACATAGTAAATTTACTCCTAACTTCTTCACTTAAGCCTTTGTCATCTTGAAATAAATCACTTCATCTCTGATCCTAAGTTATCTCTCTGAATTAGGAATAACAAAAGGCAAAATCGTAAGAGTTTTTCACTGAAGATTTGAGGCGGTATATTATATTAGGATATACATACTCATTTCTATTAATATCATCAACATTAAGAGAAATTAAGTACTGAATATTTGACAAATATTACCTGTCATATAGTTCAGAGGAAGAATAATCAGCAGGTGGGCAGTTACTAGCTGTTATGATTCTGTCCTGTGATGACATATACAGTTAATTAGAATCTTATTAAAAGATATGGTTTTTGAAAATGATTGTAACCTTTCTAGCTATTTCCCTTGATTATTTGCAATAAAACGTTCCTGAAATCAAGACCTCTAGTACTTTAGCTGTTCCATTACCTATTACTATCTATCTTACTTTACCTTCATCTTTGGGTCTATGTCTGAGTTTTCTGAAACTCTCTTGCCATCGTGTTATAATCTTTCCTTCACTTTCAGTCCATCTAGGCTTTTCACTCTTTCAGAACAGAACAAAAAATAAAATTACCTTTACATAAACTCCTAATATTGCCAAGTCTTTGCTAAACACTCAGATAAATTAATTCATTGATGTATATCATTATTCCTCAGCATGTTTATTTAATCCTTGTGACAGTCCTTTCAACAACCATCGTCTCCATTTTGTAGGTGAGGAAGCTAAGGTGTTGAGTGTATAAAGACACAGAACCTGTAAGGAGAGTTAGCTTTCACACCTAGTGTGGGCCAAAACTCATGTTTATATAATTAATTCTAGTCACTGGAAGTAAATTTTCTAATTTAATCTGATTAGCGTTATTATTGTTTTGTATGTGGTAGGTATGGGCTCTTGGTATGGTGTCCAGGCTGTTGTGGACTTCCTGGATTTAAGCACTCCTTCAGCTCCAGTTTCCCAAAACACTGGGTCTGTAGGCTTATGGCCCCACAACCAGCTAAATCTAATTATTGGGTAATCTCAAGTATATTCTCCTTCTCTCATATTTATTCTCTAAACTCAAGACATACAGGGAAAGAGACATGTATATTTGAATGTTTATAGACACATAATGTCAAAAGCAATTCTTTTCTTTTTTTCTCCAAGTCCAAAGTGTAAATGAATAATTAATGCAAAGAGGCCCATTAACAATTAACTGGGATTGATCAACAAACCCATTATCTTCCTTTGATCACCATGGAAGTGTGTGGTACGAATCTCTATTCACCTAAATTCAGAATGTGGATGTCATCTCTTTTAATTCTTTCTCCTTAATCTACCACATTCTGTTAGTCACTCCATTCCATTCTTTCTAAGTCATAGAATCTCTCTTCTGCTACTGACAATACCTAATCACAACCACACCAACACAATTGTCCATGTGTGTTGCTCTATCCTGATATTGTTTTTATACAGTATATTCTGCCCCCTTTCTAATGTGTTCATGGGTCATGCTGTAGACATAGTGACTTTAGGTAGAAATTACATGATCATAAGACTCCACACTATTCCTTATTCCATACTCATTGACTGGACTTATTTCAAAAGTTTTCATAAGGTTTATGAGACTCTCTGAGATCACAACCTGCTGCCACTGATTTTTTAATCAAGCTTTCTTTCATGTCTTGTTTTAACAATGCTATGAGTTCTTTTAGTACAGGTTCAGAATAAATTATTTTGGCCTAAATTCATAATATTTTACTTGGTCCCATAACCAGTTCACATTTTTAAAATTTTGTTTGTTTGTATTTCTTTCCAGGCATGGAAGTAGTGCCCTACCCTACCACAATTATATAATTATATTTATATATACATATGTATGTATCTCCATTAAAAATAGTGAATATATACTTACAATTCCAATCAGAATCCAAACCCTCAAAGTACATTCTAGTCTCAACACTTTCCATATAAGTAACTATCTTCCAAAGGTATAAAAATTAAATTATTCTCAATATTTGATCTAATGGTGGAGGGCATCTAGGAAGGATTTCAAGGAGAATAGGAAAGAGGGGGAGAACACAAGGAATCATAAGCTAATTGTTATTAGTTTAACTTTAAACTCATACATATATACATACATATATAAGGGTTTGCTGAACTGTGTCTAGAGTATTAAGAAATAACTTCTAATGCTACTTTAGTAATAATACTAAGGAAACCATATTATTAAATTTAAAAAATTGGTTATCTAATACAGTTAGCTATAATAAATGATAAACGTTAAACAGCCAAAGATAGACTCTGTATCTATGACATAATCATTCTCAATAGCCATAGATATCTGATAAGGCTAGGACAAACTGATGAGATTGAACCACTGTGCCAAATTTATTATCATGTCACTATTCTCTAGCCTGATACCTGTAAGTTTTCAATGACACTTGATAAATTAACGTAGAAGTAAGTGGTGGAGATAGAAGAAAAATTTTTGATTCTATAAAATGCAACACCTGGTTCTCATAAAATTTGTGGTGGTAATTCTACTAATGACCCTGAAAATATATTTAAATTCTCAGACTTTATTATCTCATGAGATCCAAAAAGGATTTTTGAGGGGTAAGAGCACAGTTAAGATGCACTTACTCTTATTCTATTTAAATGATTTGAATATTCAAGGAAAATAGAGTCAACTTGTTTTTATTGAGAACCTGGATACTTTAGAAGAATGAGTCTTCGGCACATTTAAATGCAGAGATAATTACATAATTCATAAATTCTCCTAGAGAAGGACTATTAGAAGAAGACATCAATGGGACCAAAACATAAAACAGAAATTTAACTTTCAACTCAAACACATATGCATACATATTTTTTACAATGTTACTCTTTTTATATTTCTCACTTTCAATACTCAGATAGGATTCATACCCCAATGATTGATACCTTTCATGGGCTATAGTGATCTGAAACTTTGCATCCTGTTGGCAACCAACTAAATGAAAAACTCAAGCACTTCAAATAATGTGTATTTTTTGTTTTATTTTGAGAGATTTCAAAAGAAGACAGCATAAAGATGTTAATGAAGGTAGATTTTATGAACAGAACATTTTCATCACATGAATGCGAATCTGCTTAGTCTTCACACCATAAACAAGTGGATTAAGAAATGGAGGGACCAGTAAGTAAATGCTAGAAAAGAGAATGTGGATATAAGGGGGGATGTGAGAACCAAATCTGTGTGTAAAGAAGGAGAAGAAGGCCAGGAGGTAAAACTGAAGGAAGACACAAATGTGCGCAATGCAGGTATTGAATGCCTTCAACCGAGCTTCCTTCTGGGGTAAATGGAAAACTGTGGTAAATATCTGGATATAGGACAATGTAATGAATATGAGGTCAAAGCCCGCGACAGTGAAGGCCACAAACAAACCATATATTTTGTTGATTCGAACATTTCCTGCAGCTAGTTTCACAATGGCCATATGCTCACAGTAAGAGTGGGATATAACAGTCGTGTGATAAAATTGAAACCGACACTTTATCAGTGCTAGGCTTGGGGTTACAAGAATGGCAGCTCTGAGTATGACTGTAACACCTATTTGGGAGACAAGCTGGTGGGTGAAGATGGTGGCATATCTCAGGGGATAACATACGGCCACAAAACGGTCCAGGGCCATGGCCAGGAGGATGCCTGACTCTGTACACTGAAGTGTGTGGATGAACCACATTTGGAGCAAGCAGGAATCAAAGTAGATTTCAGGCATGTTAAACCAAAAGATTCCAAGCATCTTAGGTATAATGCTGCTAGAGAGTGCAATATCTGTGGCTCCTAGCATGCCTAAGAAAATGTACATGGGCTCATGCAGACTACGCTCTGATCTGATAACCATCAGAAGCACGATATTTCCAACAATAGCAACAAAAAACATGGCACAGAATGGAATCCCAATCCAGCGCTGCACAGATTCTAGGCCTGGGATCCCTATTAGTGTCAGCACAGAAGGCATGTAGATTGTTATGTTGGAAACAGACATAGTGTCCTTAGGCCTCTTGATGCAAACAAAAAATGTTTCTCAGGCAATACTATTGTTCCTCTTTTATTTTCTCATTTTATGCAAATTGATCATAGTGAGTTTTGTAATTCTGGTAGACTTCCATGATCTCCCTTATATTATGGACAGGAAAAACAGCTCCATAGACACACATCACTGTTTTTAGGGAGGGCATCCACCAGCACTCCTCCGGGGTAAAAGGAGAGATTCCTAAAAAGAAAACAAGACAGGGATGACAGTAGACCAATTTGTGATACCGAAAAGGATTCAGAAAAGGGCTATTGAATGACTGAGGATAATGCAGTCACTTAATTGTACAGATGAGGGAAAGTTCTTTGATGAAAATCATCCCTTTCTAAAAATGACATATTTTTATTTAAGAAATTATTGAGCTACATATTTGTGAAATGAGTGGGATCCAGTGGAAAAAAAATAGGGTTGGGTTATTTTATTCTTTCTTAGATTTTTCAATAAAGTTTCTTTACATCAAGAAGCACGAGTCACCTAACCATATACTCAGTATCACCAATGTGACAGAAACCCCCAAAGCAACTGTTCTTAATGCTGCTAAATCTCAAATGAAAGAAGCAAATCAACAGGGGACATATTATGACAGGAAGAGTATCTCAGCTGTCATATGTTCAGTGTAAACTACTCAGTCAACCAAATAATGTAATTTTTACAGGTTTGCTCCTCAGTGTGTGGTTCAATGATGCCCCCAGCCATGGGAAACTGACTCCTTCTAAACAGGAGCAAAATTTTTTCTCTTCCAAGAATAATCACAATCGTGTGCTGATCCTTTGAAAGCAATCACCATGTCTGAGAGACTCAGAGTTATGAGCTCACAGGTGAGCACACCTGAGAGGTACAGATGGCAGGGTGGAAGGTAGGGAGCATGTGAGTTCCGGGTTCATTGGATGGAGCAATTGTTTTTGGAGAAGATGGTAATAACAGGTTATGATAACAAATCTAGTAATTGTGAGATTTACTATCCAATTGTTGAAAACTTTTTCTGCTCTTACCAGATAACTGATGAATACTGTCCATTCTTCATGTAACTTTCTGTCATCAATTCTCCTTCATAGATTCTCATTCTCTCAAATTTTGTTTTCTGCAGTGGCTCCACTTTGTGTTTGCCCTCTGTGTAACAGTGCCGAGTTGATGTCAAAAGCCCTGTTACCTTCGGTGCTGGGATATCTGCCAATATGACATTGCGGACATCTTTGAGGTAACTTTTCACACTTTTCTTTCGTCTCTGTAATGAAGGCACACTTCTTCTGCGAGCATATCTGAGACCAGGTTTGTGTATTCATCCTCCAACAAAAGTCGTAGCAAGGTCTGCAGCATTCTGAAACACAGTATGAATTTCTTGTGCTTAAATTGGAGAAGAAAGCTTCTAGTCACCAATTTTAATGTTCCTTAATGACTCTGTGGAGGATGAGGGAGAGTCATTAAGGTGGAATGAGGGATTTCCTAGTCATAAGCCAAAACCACGAGAGACCCTGAAGATTTTACGTCAGCTCTCTTGGGTTTATCATTGCTTAATATCTCTGTAATTATTTCTATATCTCAAGAAATTGTCCCACTCTCTTTTTCCCTTTTCCTACAGGCTAAATTTAGAAATATTGACATGAACAAGTTTTCTCTTTATATGCTATTTTCTCTTTATAAGACATTTTTTCCTTGAGTTGCAAAAATCTAAAATCCACTTATACGCAGACATGTTTCTATAACAATTATATTCTATTTAATTAAATATCTTTGTGACGCTTACACTGAGGCACTTTATTTTTTTTTTGTTATAGAAAGAAAAATATATATTCGTAACTACATTTTATCACACATTTTCCACTAAGTCTCTGCAGTATCAGAGAATCATTACTTTCATTTTCATTCCAGTGAAGCCTTGGTTGGGGAAATCAGCAACATTTTCAAATTCTAGTGAGCATGACTGAGTCCTACCATGTAAAGTTCTGAGCAATTTGTTGAGCATTTTTCCACAAGTTTATTTTTCTAAATTTGTATCCATAGCTCCTTTTCTCCTTTTCTCTCTTCCTACTTTCTTTTATTTTTCCTGTTATGTCAAAAAGCAGTCATTATATGCCTCCTTTAGAGGCATATTTTTAGAGTTTTGATAAATTTGATAAAGAATTTGATCTTAGAATTTGATAAATTCTCATATTATATGAGAGAATCTTGTTGGGTGCTCTGAATGGAAGAAGAAAAATAGAAATGGTATATTCCTTTAAATTATTAATAATATGAAAATATGAGTTAGTACATTTATCTTGAGATTATCTGATAAATTCTAAAAAGGACCTATGAACATGTTTTCTTTCACCTAATTTCTAAACTTATACATGGTACATAATTAACTAAGAGGCATTCAATGTAATGTTGAGACATTAGAAAATTTAAGGGGAGTACTAATGGTGGAGGGCACTTAAGAAGGATTTCAAGGAGAATAGGGAAGAGGGGGAGAACATAAAGAACCATAATTGTTCTTTCCAGAACTTGTCTGTGACAGAAAGAGAAACAATGATACAGGTTCATGTTGAATGGAATTGATTCTTAAGCCACCAACAAACAATTTAGACTAGTTTAACATTTAGTTCTTTCTTCTTCTTCTTTTCTACTAATTTTATTTAAATTTTGGGTTCCCCAAAATTTTATCCCGGATCCATTTTGCTTTTAAATTATTAAAATTTGGTAGTACTTCTAACCAGTTAAAATAATTTAGCTTTTAACTTTGTATGTCAACAGCAATAACAGTTTTTCATGCACTTTAATATATGAATCAAGGACATATTCAAGGGGTGAAGTCTGCTTCCTCCATAACACAAAAACCAATAGTTTTGCGGCATTCTTCACAGTGCGAGGTAAAATATGCATTTGTTTTGTTTCTAATTAATAGAGAATTTTCAGAATTCTCTAGTGCAATATTTTATTTTATTTTGTTCTTTAAGAACATTGCAAAATATTAAGGGGGTACAATTTTTTTGGTTGTATGGATTATTTTTGTAATCATTAAGTCCAGACTATAGGTATGTCTGTCACCTAAATGGTGTTGATTGTACTCATTAGATATTTTTTTGCCCCTAGCAACTTCCCTCCTGCTACCTGCTTGATTTCCACTGACTTTTACTTCTCTCTTTGCCGATGTGTACTCTTCAGTTATTTCCAACGTAATAATGAGTATAGGTGGCAGTTGATTTTCATTCTTTAGGTACTTTACTTAGGATAATGGTCTCTATTTCTATCCAAATGGTTGCAAAATATATCAATTCATCTTTTTTATGGCTGTGTAATACACCACGATATCATATGCCACATTTTACTAATCCATTCTATATTAATGCATGGTTTGGTTGATTCCACATCTTTGCAACTGTGAATTGCCTGTAGTAAATATTCGAGTGTGTGTGTCTTTTTGATAAAATGACTTTTAAAAAATTATTTAGATAAATACCAGTAGTAAGATTACTGGATCAACTGGTAGGTTTATTTTTAATTCTTTGACTAGTCTCCATACTGTTTTCCATAGAGGATGTTCAAATGTTCAGTCCCACCAACTGTATATAAGAGTTCTCTCCTCTGTGCATCCTCCCTAGCACCTACCTCTGTATCTTTCCAGAAATGTGCTTATATCAGGGACATTTGAGTTGTTGTAGGATCATGTATATGTTACTGAAGCTCAATATAATACGAGCTATTTCTCGTATTTCCAATCAGATTAGCATGAAAAAACTGTCAGTGTAATGTTTTATTTCCAGCCACTTCAGATGTTTCTCAGTGACAGAGGGGAAGAAAGTAAGCATAGCCTTGTAACAGGAATGTAAACAAATAGACTTCCCTGTTTCTGGTGAAGGTAAACCATTCCAGTTCCATATATCAGTATTTCATAATGTCAGTTGGGAAGCTCACTTATTCTTATGACTGGGGCTTACTATGAGGCTTTGTCTTCTGCTTTCTTTGCTCTCTCACTTTCAGGCTAAGAGCCTTTCATGATACTATCACAAAGACTGTGTGGCCTCACATCTACTTACTTTAAAAAATTGTATTTTGTAAAAATATACCTTATTTTCTAATTTTAAGTTCATAGCAGAACTGAGTAGAAAGTACAGAGAACTTTCATATGACATCTTTCCCAACACTTGTACAACTTACTCCACTATTAGCATCTCATGCCAGGGTGGTTGCATTTGTTATGAGCAGTTAACCAAATTTAAATATCGTCAGCCAAAGTCAATAGTTTATATTAGATGTTCATTCTTAGTTAAATTCTATTTACTTTGCAAATATATAAAGACATATATCTGATAATATAAAAATCATATGGATTAGATTGATTGTCCTATATATCTTTTGCATTCCTCTGTTTATCTCTCCCTCTTACCAACCCCACCTAAGTGACTTACTGATCTTTTTACTCTTTCCATAGACATTTTTTCTTTCTTTTTATTTTTTATCATTTGTGGTTCATTGAGGGTACAAAAAATTAGGTTACACTGATTGCATTTGTTAGGTAAAGTCCCTCTTTTAGTTGAGTCCCACCCCCAAGAGCTGTGCCATGCATCCTAACCCCATCTTCCTTCTTCCTCTCCTCTTCTTCCTGCTTCCTCATTTCCCCCCCACTTGAATTGATTTGAGTTTTTCTTTTATGTGAATATGTATTAGATGGTCTACTGATTTCATATTAGGATTAAGAACATTGGGTTCTTGCTTCTTTATTCTTGTGATTCTTTACTAAGAATGTCACATCATATACAGAGAGTTCTGTCTTGTCAGATGTCTGGTGACAAGATATCACACTGACCATAACTCTGAATTTGTATTAGACAATACTTAATTTCTACTAATATAACGATATCTTTGTTTCTCTTCTAGTACTTTCTTCACATGTATGAATCTATGGCTTCTTAGCTTTGTTTGCATAAGAGGATGTGAATGGAATTTATCTGTAACTGATAGGTGAAAATATTTTAATTATGGTATTTACCCTCTATATTATTTTATTCATTTTCAGTGTCAAATGAGAGCTTCACATTGAAGTGGTAAGAGAAGGCTTCTCAAGAAGGATGGGTTCACATAAGCTTAGACTGGGAAGATTAAAATAAATACTTAACTCTTCAATTCTAAGACATCGACAGGCTTTCACAAGTATAAAGAACATCCAGGAAAACATGATCTCACCATATGAATTATTAAGGTACCAGTAATCAATCCAGATATGATAAAGACTTTTAAATTTTCAGTTAAAGAATTCAAATCAGCTGTCCAGAGGAAGTTCAATGAATTTCAAGACAACCCAGAGAAGGAATTTAGAAGCCAGTCAGAAAAACTTAACAAAGAGATTGATATGATAAAGAAATTTTGGAGCTGAAAAACTCAATGAGAAACTGCAAAATTCATCTGAATATCTGAACAGCAAAATTAATCAAAAAGAAAGAAATAGTAGGGTTTAAGATAGGCTCTTTGAAAATACACAGTGAGAAGAGACAAAGAGAAAAAGAATGAAAAAATAATAAAGCATTCCCACAAAATCTAGCAAAATGCCTCCAAAGAGAAAATCTACGAATTATTGACCTAACAGAGCAGGTAGAGAAAATGATTGATATATGTGTTTCTTAAGATTATTGAAACAGGCTTGGTGCCTGTGGCTCAAGCGGCTAAGATGCCAGCCACATACACCTAAGGTGGCAGGTTCAAATACCCAGCCCGGGCCCGCCAAACAACAATGATGGCTGCAACCAAAAAATGGCCAGGCGTTGTGGCGGGGGCCTGTAGTCCCAGCTACTTGGGAGGCTGAGGCAGGAGACTGGCTTGAGCCCAGGAGTTGGAGGTTGCTGTGAGCGTGATGCCATGGCACTCTACCCAGGGGGATAGCTTGAGGCTCCGTCTCAAAAACAAAAAAACAAAAAAACAAAAAAACGATTATTGAAACAGATGATTCTGGGAAGATGGCTGACTGGTAGCAACCCTGGTCAGAGGCTCCTGAGTAAAGGAAAAAAAATTGGTTGGAATCAGTATCTATGAAACCAAAGATGGGGAGCTGAGCCCAGAAAGAAGTTTGGTAAGCTGTAAATCCAAGAAAGAGCATTTAAAAACACAAAATACAGGTACAAAGTGGGCCACAGAACTGCTTGTTAGAGCCTTATGCCTCCCATGGGCAGTGAGTGGCTGCAGAGGAGTCCCCTGCTCCAGGCAGGCACAGAACTACTTGCTAGAGCCTTGTGCACCCCCATGGGCTGTGACAAAGGAGGCCCCAAATTTGGGTGGGCCCAGAACTGCTTGCTAGAGCCCCACACCTCCTACGGGCGGCAGGTGCCCACTGAGGAGTCCCCTGCTTCAGGCAGGCACAGAACTACTTGCTAGAGCCACACACGTCCCACAGGTGATGGTGGATGAGTCCCCCACTTGGGGAGGACCCAGAACTGCTTGCTAGAGTTGCAGGCCTCACAGGCAGCAGAGGAGATCCCCGTCCCAGGAACCTGCTCTGGGCAGGCCTAGAACTGCTTGCTAGTGCTGTGGGCATCTCGTGGGCAGTGGCTGAGGAGTCCCCTGTACTGGGCAAACCCAAATCAACTTGCTAGAGACACGCACACCTCACGGGGGCCAAAGAAGGAGTTCCCGCCTCCAGGCACCCATGCTAAGTGGGCCCAGAACAGCTTGCTAGAACCACACACACCTTGAAGGTGGTGGAGGAGGAGTTTACCACTCTGGGCGGGCCCAGAACTGTTTTCTAGAGCCACGTGCATCCTGCTGGCAGTGGCAGAGGGGCTCCCTTGCTCTGGGATTCCAGGCCAGGAGTGTCCAGATCGGCTTGCTAGTGCCACGCATCCAGCAGGCGATTGTGAAGGAGTCCTTTGCTACCACCCCCAGCTACTCTGGTGGGGCTGAAATAGAATTGATCTGGTTGGTCGCATACCCTGTGCTACTGCTGCCATTCCCCCACCCCCTGGCTGCTCCAGGGGGGCTGAACTAGGACCGATCTAGCCACTACAGTTCCCCTTTTCCACCAGTTGCCCCAGTGGGACTGAACTAGGACTGATCCAGCTGCTGCCAGTCACCTGCCCCTGGTTGACCCAGCAGGCTGAATGAGGCCTAATCTGGGTACGCAAACACCGATGCAGATGCTGACATTGCCCTGTGCCCCAGTTGCCCCAGCACCGGAGACTGGGAGAAGACAACAGACACGCTCTGCCTGTCTCTCTGGGCAAACAGAAGAAGCCACCAACAGAATGGTTCTGATAAGATCTCCAAACAAGGTAAACTCAGCATGGGGTGGATCTGCGGAAAAACTCTGGCAACTTGAATAACCAGAGTAGATCAACTCCTCCAAGGAAAAATGGGGCAGAGGCAATTGAAGATCCCATTCATAAACAAATGGCTGAGGGGTCAGAAATTGAGTTCAGATTTGGATAGCAAATAAGATTAACAGAAGGAAAGAAAGGAGGGAATTAGAATTTCAAGAAATTATTCAAAAGATATCTCAAGAAATTATTCAAAAGATGTCTCAAGAATTCCATGATTTCAAAGATAAAATGACCAAAGAGTTTGAAACACTGAGACAAGAGGTTGCAGCCCTCAAGAATCTGAAAGATACGGTGGAATCCCTCCATAACAGAGTGGAACAGACAGAAGAAAGGATCTCTGACATTGAAGACAAAGCTTTTGAAGAAGCCCAGGAGTGCAAAGATCAAAAGAAATGCAGAGCAAAAACGGATCTTTCTCTCAGAGAGCTCTCAGATAATTTGAAGAAAACTAATATTTGCCTTATAGGAATCCCTGAAGGTTATGAAGTTGCTTCACAAAATATAGAGGCTCTTCTTCATGAAATTATGAAAGAGAACTTTCCAGACATGCCAAGAGATTTTGAAATTCAGATAGCAGATAGTTTCAGAACCTGAGCACGACTCAAACCAAACAAGACAACCCCCAAGAACATCATAATTAACTTTCACTAAAATTAATGTGAAAGAGAAAATTCTGAAAGCAGCCAGATGTAAGAAAACCATAACCTACAAGGGGAAGAATCTTAGGATGACTGCAGATCTCTCAGTTGAAACCTTTCAGGCTAGAAGAGGATGGTCATTAACATTTAATCTCCTAAAACAAAACAACTTTCAACCCAGGATCCTGTATCCAGCTAAACTGAGTTTCATCTATGATGGAGAAATTAAATGCTTTAATGACATTCACATGTTGAAGAAATTTTCCATAACTAAACCAGCTCTACAAGAAATTCTCAAACCTATCCTCCATAATGACCAGTGCAATCCTCCACAAAAGTAAACTAACTCAGAAACTATTGATCAAACTCCAACTTCTACAGTGGCATAAGGATTAAAAACGTCCACTGGACTTTGAACAACTCCATACCTAAAATTTTATCAGGCTTATCAATAATTTCTATCAATGTGAATGGCTTAAATTGTCCTCTAAAGAGGCACAGATTGGCTGATTGGATACAGAAACTCAGACCAGACATCTGTTGTATATAAGAATCTCATCTTACCTTAAAAGACAAATATAGACTCAGGGTAAAGGGATAGTCATCTATATTCCAGGCTAATGGAAAGCAGTAAAAAACAGGTGTTGCAATTTTATTCACAGACACAATAGCTTTTAAACCAACAAAAGTAAAAAAGATAAAGATGGCCACTTTATATTTGTTAAGGGCAATACTCAATTTGATGAGATCTCAATTATCAATATCTATGCACCCAACCATAATGCACCTCAATTTATAAAAGAGACTCTAACTGGCATGAGCAACTTGATCTCCTCCAGCTCTATTATAGTTGGAGATTTTAACACTCCATTGGCAGTGTTGGACACATCTTCCAATAAGAGCTTAGCAAAGAAATCTTAGATTTAAATTTAACTATTCAACTTCTGGACTTATCAGACATCTGCAGAACATTTCATCCTAACAAACTGAATACATAGTTTTCTCATCAGTGCATGGAACATACTCCAAAATTGATCACATACTAGGCCGCAAATCTAACCTCAGCAAATTTAAAGGAATAGAAATTATTCCATGCATCTTCTCAGATCATCGTTGAATAAAAGTTGAACTCAGTAACAACAGGAATCTGCAATCTCGTACAAAAACATGCAAGCTCAATAACCTTATGCTGAATGATAGATGGTTCAGAGACGAGATCAAGAAGGAAATTACCAAACTTTAGAACATAATGATAATGAAGATACGAGTTATCAGAACCTCTGGGATACCGCAAAGGCAGTTCTAGGAGGGAAATTTATAGCATTATAAGCCTTCTTCAAGAGAACAGAAAGAGAGGAAGTTAACAACTTAATGGGACATCTTAAGCAGCTGGAAAAGGAAGAATATTCCAATCC
>NW_003852396.1:33070050-33072550 GCF_000181295.1 Otolemur garnettii
CCATTCACAGTAGTGCCAAAGAAGATGAAATATTTAGGAGTTTACCTAACAAAGGATGTGAAAGATCTCTATATAAAGAACTATGAAACTCTAAGAAAAGAAATAGCTGAAAATGTTAACAAATGGAAAAACATACCATGCTCATGGCTGGGAAGAACCAACATCGTTAAAATATCCATACTACCCAACAATGTATAATTTTAATGTAATCCCCACTAAAGCTTCACTTTCGTATTTTAAAGATCTTGAAAAAATAATACTTCAATTTATATGAATTCAGAAAAAATCTCAAATAGCCAAGACATTTCTCAGGAATAAAAACAAAGCAGGAGGAATCACGCTACCAGACCTCAGATTATACTATAAATCCATAGTGATCAAAAAGGCATGGTACTGGCACAAAAATAGAGAGGTGATGTATGGAACAGAATAGAGGGCCAACAGATGAATCCAACTAGTTACTGGTACCTGATCTTTGACAAGCCAATTAAAAACATTAAGTGGAGAAAAGAGTCCCTATTTAATAAATGGTGCTGTGCAAACTTGCTGGCAACCTGCGGAAGACTGAAACTGGATCCATACCTTTCACCATTCACTAAGTTAGACTCTCACTGGATTAAAGATTTAAACTTAAGACATGAAACCTTAAAAATACTAGAAGAAAGTGCAGGGAAAACACTTGAAGAAATTAGCCTGGGCAAACATTTTATGAGGAGGATACCCCGGGCAATTGAAGCAACATCAAAAATACACTATTGGGACCTGATCAAACTAAAGAGCTTCTGCACACCCAAGAACACAGTAAGTAAGGCAAGCAGACAGCCATCAGAATGGGAGAAGATTTTTGCAGGTTATGTCTCCAACAAAGGTTTAATAACCAGAATCCATAGAGATTTAAATGTATGAGCAGGAAGAAAACGAGTGATCACATCTCAGAGTGGGCAAGGGACTTGAAGAGAAATTTCTTGAAGGAAGATCGGGGTACGGCCTACAGATATATGAAAAAATGTTCACCATCCTTAATCATCAGACAAATACAAATCAAAACTACTTTGAGATATCACCTAACTCCAGTAAGATTAACCCATATCACAAAATCCCCAAACGAGATGCTGGCATGGATGTGGAGAAAAGGGAACACTTCTACACTGCTGGTGGGAATGTAAACTAATACATTCCTTTTGGAAAGACATCTGGAGAACACTTAGAGAACTAAAAATAGACCTGCCATTTGACCCTGCAATTCCTTTATTAGGCATATACCCAGAAGACCAAAAATCACATTTCAACAAAGATATTTGTATCAGAATGTTTATTGCAGCCAATTCATAATTTCCAGGTCATTGAAGAAGCCCAAATGCCCATCGATCCACGAATGGATCCACAAACTGTGGTATATGTATACCATGGAAATCTATGCAGCCATAAAGAAAGATGGAGACTTTATGTCCTTCACGTTCACATGAATGGAGCTGGAAAGTGTCCTTCTTAGCAAAGTATCACAAGAATGGAAGAAAAAGTATCTAATGTGCACACCTCTATTATGAATTAATTTATAGCTTTCATATGAAAGCTATAATGTAATAACAACCTAAGAATGTGGGTAGGAGGAGGGTGAAGGGAGGGGGGATGGGTGGAGGGAGGGGGATTGGAGGGTCACTTCTGTGGTTTATCTTACAAGGGTACAAGTGAATCTTTCTAAGAGTAGAATATGAATGTTTTAACACAGTAACTAAGAAAATAATATGAAGGTTATGTTAACCAGTTTGATGGAAATGTTTCAAACTGTGTATGAAAACACCACCCTGTACCCCAGAAATGCATTAATGTACATAGATACCATTCAATAAAAAAAAAAAAAGAAAATTGAAGCACCTGAATTAGATACATCAAATAAAAAATAAGATTATTGACACAAATTGTAGAGAAGTTTTCAAAACTAAAGAAAGATTATGATATTCAGGTAAAACAAGGTCTTAGAACACTAAGCAGATATAATTTATTTTATTTTATTGCAGTTTTTGGCTGGGGCTGGAAATTAACCTCCAGCATATGGGGCTGGCACCCTACTCCTTGAGCCACAGGTGCCGCCCCAGCAGATATAATTCAAACAAAACTACTTCAAAACATTTAATAATCAACTTTCCAAAGGTCATGGATAAATAAAAGGCCCTAAGGGAAGTAAGGGAAAAGAAAAAAAAATAAAACAGATAAAGGAGCTCTAATATGTCCGGCAGTAGACTTTGCGGTGGAAACCTTACAGGCTTCATGCAAGTGATGAGATACCCTCATTACCACGTTCTTTACTCATATCAAAGTATCATATGTTCCCTATAAACATATATAAGTATTATGGATCTGTTACATTAAAATTGAACATTAACTTGCAGGATTGTAATGAAGTGTGCAAATAATTATTGTTAAGAAAGAGCTTCTGAGGGTTCTCCATACTTTCTTCCAAAAATGTTGTATTAGCTTGCAGTCCCACCAGCAGTGTAAA
>NW_003852396.1:33072821-33074544 GCF_000181295.1 Otolemur garnettii
TTTGTCTGATTCAAAATATGCAAATATCCTTTCCCATTGTATAGGTTGTCTATTTGCTTTGGTTGTTGTCTCCTTAGCTGTACAGAAGCTTTTCAGTTTCATTAAGTCCCATTTGTTTATTTTTTGTTGTTGTTTCACTTGCCACGGACAGTCTTCTTCATGAAGTCTTTCCCCAGGCCAATATCTTTCAGTGTTTTTCTTATACTTCCTTTGAGAATTTTTATCATTTCATGCCTTAAATGTAAGTCCTTTATCCATCTTGAATCAATTATTATGGGTGGGAAAATGTGTGGGTCCAGTTTCAGTCTTTTACATGTGTATATCCAGTTCTCCCAGCTCCATTTATTGAATAGAGAGTCTTTCCCCCATGGTATATTCTTGTTTGGTTTATCGAAGATTAAGTGGTTGTAAGATGTTAGTTTCATTTCCTGGTTTTCTATTTGATTCCAAATGTCTATGTCTCTATTTTTGTGCCAGTACCATGCTGTCTTGACCACTATGACTTTGTAGTACAGCCTAAAATCTGGTATGGTGGTGCCCCCAGCTTTGTTTTCATTACTAAGAACTGCCCTAGCTATACGTTTTTTTTTTCTTTCCATAAAAAAACGCAGAATCATTTTCTCCAAATCTTGAAAGTACAATGTTGGTATTTTAATATGGGTGGCGTTCAATAGGCAGATTGTTTTGGGAAATATAGACATTTTAGCAATGTTGATTCTTCCCAGCCATGAGCATGGTATATTCTTCTATTTGTTAATATCTTGCGCTATTTCCTTTCTTACGGTTTCATAATTTTCTTTATAAAGGTCCTTCACTTCTTTTGTTAGGTATATTAGTAGGTATTTCATTTTCTTTGAAGAGAGTTGTGTTCTTAATTAGCCTCTCATATTGGCTGTTATCAGCGTATACAAAGGCAACTGACTTGTGGACATTGATTTTATATCCAGAGACACTAAATATTTTGATGACTTCCAGTAGTTTTGTGCTTGAGTCTTTGGCATTCTCTAAGTTTTGAGAACCCTCAAAGAACTCAAGCTGGACCTCCCATGTGATCCTGAATTCCCATTACTGGGCATCTACTCAGAAGGAAAAAAAATCCTTTTTTCATAAGGACACTTGCTGTTTGTAGACCGTTTATTGCAGTTCAACTTACAATTGCCAAAATGTGGAAACATCCTAAATGTCCACCAATCCAGGAAAGGATTAACAAGCTGTGATACATGTATACCATGGAATATGATTCAGCCATTAAAAAAATGGAGACTTTACAGCCTTTGTATTAACATGAATTGAAGTGGAACACATTATTCTTAGTAAAGCATCACAAGAACGGAGAAGCATGAATCCTATGTACTCTATTTTGATATAAGGACAATTAATGACAAGGGGAAGGGGTGAACAGAGAAAGGAAGAAGGAGGGAGGAGTGGGGAAGGGATTAGCAGAGAGAGGGAGTGAGGGGTGGGGTGGGTCTTGGTATGTGTTACACCTTTTGGGGACAAGACACGATTGTAAGAGGAACTTTACCTAACAAATGCAATCAGTGAAACCTGGTTCCTTGTGCCCTCAATGAATCCCCAACAATAAATTTAAAAAAAAAAAAATGTAATAGGTTTAGGACATGATCATCCTAAGATCTCCTGATCTTAGGCTCTGACTGATGCCATGTTACCACATGCCTTGTGGTATATGTCAGGTTAACTTTCAAAATAAGAAAGCACAAAA
>NW_003852396.1:33074761-33077654 GCF_000181295.1 Otolemur garnettii
AAAAAAAAAATATGTAAATGTCACCACTTATTACCTTACACGCTATCAATTGGTGTAAAACCAAAACCCCTCTTAATTACATTTCACTGTGTTTGGTGCTCATTGTAAGGAGAATCATATTTTCACCCATCACACCATCAAAGGTTGTAAATATCGATAATAAGCAGGGGTATTAAGAATTCAAGAAAATATGTTATTTTAGTCATTGGTGAACTTGATGCAGTCACATGAGAAGTTAATTTTGGAGCTTCTGGAAATGGTATTTGTTACATGACATATTATTCTCTTTCAAATAATCTTATGTTCAAAATATGTTTCCAATAATTTTCCTGGTCCAAGTGGATGATAGGGTGGATAGCCCTGGCAATCCTCTTAGCTTTGTAATAACCTGTATTTTTTCTATATTTCATTTGTAGGATTCAGTTTGAATATAATTTTGAAATCTGAAGACTACAGTAATTGAGTAATTTGAAGTCTGGGCTAGATATTTCATGAAATATTTATAATCATAGACAGTGCAAATATTTAGTAATTTCACACCATGTCTCTATGTTGTTCTATTTCTCCATGTATTTTCATGATGGCGATCAGAAGGAACAAATAACTGATTTTAAAACTTTTAAAAATAATATTAGAACTATAGTGGTCCACTGAAAATGCCTTCTTCCTATTTTAGAATAGCACACTAAGTAAGTATGATTTTCACAGAAGAAAAATTGCAATCAATTTGATTATAGAGAAATTCTAACTTTCAGGTTCATATTATAAAATTTTTTCAGTAGAAAAAAATAAGTTTCATGGCTTTAATTAGTAGACCTGAATTATATAAAAATTACACAATTCTATTATTATTATCACTATTAACATATTTTTCATTTAATCAATAATATTTCTGTGGGCATATCTTTCTCTCTTGTTATATGAATACAGATGTAAGATTCTTAAATTTGTCTCTTTGCCCACAAAGCCTAAGCTAATTATTTTTTAGCCCTTTATATAAAAGTTTGCTGAACTTTGGCTAGAGTATTAAGAAATAACTTCTAATGTTATTTTAGTATTGATAGTTAGGACTCCATATTATTAAATAAAATTAAAAAATGGTAATCTAACACAGTTAGCTATAATAAATATTAATACCTGAAACAGCCAAAGATAGCCTCTGTATCTATGACATAATCATTTTCAATAGCCATAGATATCTGATAAAGCCTAGGAAAAACTAATGAGATTTAACCACTGTGTCAAATTTATTATCATATCACTATTCTCTAGCCTGATACCTGTAAGTTTTCAATGACACTTGATAAATTAATATAGAAGTAAGTGGTGGAGATAGAAGAAAAATTATCGATTCTATAAAATGCAAGACTAGATTCTCATAAATTTTGTATCTGTAATTCTCTGAATGACCCTGAAAATATATTTAAATTTTTAGACTTTATTTTCTCATGAGATCCAAAAAGGGGTTTTGAGGGATAAGAGCACAGTTAAGATGTACTTACTCTTATTCTATTCAAATGAATAGAACATTAAAGAAAAACAGAGTCAATGTGTTTTTATTGAGTACCTGGACACTTTAAAAGAGTGAGTCTTAGGCACATTTAAATGCAGAGATTATTACATAATTCATAAATTCTCCTAGAGAAAGACTATTAGAAGACATCAATGGGACCAAAACATAAAACAGAAATTTAATGTTCAACTCACACACATATATATACATATTTTTTACAATGTTACTCTTTTTATATTTCTCACTTTCAGTACTCAGATAGGATCCATACACCAATGATTGATACTTTTCATGGGCTATGGTGATGTGAAACTTTGCATCCTGTTGGCAATCAATTAAATGGAAAACTCAAGCATTTCAAATAATGTGTATTTTTTGTTTTATTTTGAAGGGTTGCAAAAAATAACAGCATAAAGGTGTTAATGAAGGTTGATTTTATGAACAGAACATTTTCATCACATGAATGCGAATCTGCTTAGTCTTCACACCATAGACAAGTGGATTGAGAAATGGAGGGACCAGTAAGTAAATGCTAGAAAAAAGAATGTGGATATAAGGGGGGATGTGAGAACCAAACCTGTGTGTAAAGAAGGAGAAGAAGGCCAGGAGGTAAAACTGAAGGAAGACACAAATGTGCGCAATGCAGGTATTGAATGCCTTCAACCGAGCTTCCTTCTGGGGTAAATGGAAAACTGTGGTAAATATCTGGATATAGGACAATGTAATGAATGTGAGGTCAAAGCCCGCGACAGTGAAGGCCACAAACAAACCATATATTTTGTTGATTCGAACATTTCCTGCAGCTAGTTTCACAATGGCCATATGCTCACAGTAAGAGTGGGATATAACAGTCGTGTGATAAAATTGAAACCGACACTTTATCAGTACCAAGCATGGGGCTACAAGAATGGCAGCTCTGAGTATGACTGTAGCACCTATTTGGGAGACAAGCTGGTGGGTGAAGATGGTGGCATGTCTCAGTGGATAACAAATGGCCACAAAACGGTCCAGGGCCATGGCCAGGAGGATGCCTGACTCTGTACACTGAAGTGTGTGGATGAACCACATTTGGAGCAAGCAGGAATCAAAGTAGATTTCAGGCATATTAAACCAAAAGATTCCAAGCATCTTAGGCATAATGCTGCTAGTGAGTGCAATATCTGTGGCTCCTAGCATGCCTAAGAAAATGTACATGGGCTCATGCAGACTACGCTCTGATCTGATAACCATCAGAAGCACGGCATTTCCAACCACAGCAATGAGAAACATGGCACAGAATGGAATCCCAATCCAGCGCTGCACAGATTCTAGGCCTGGGATCCCTATTAGTGTCAGCACAGAAGGCATGTAGATTGTTATGTTGGAAACAGACATAGTGTC
>NW_003852396.1:33078100-33083639 GCF_000181295.1 Otolemur garnettii
TATTAGTGTCAGCACAGAAGGCATGTAGATTGTTATGTTGGAAACAGACATAGTGTCCTTGGGCCTCTTGATGCAAACAAAAAATGTTTCTCAGGCAATACTATTGTTTCTCTTTTATTTTCTCATTTTATGCTAATTGATCATAGTGAGTTTTCCAATTCTGGTAGACTTCTAGGATCTCCCTTATATTACGGAAAGGAAAAGACAGCTCCATAGACACACATCACTGTTTTTAGGGAGGGCATCCACCAGCACTCCTCCATAATAAGATGTTATCCTCATGGCAGGCTGATCATTAAAACCAGCAAAATCATCTGGGCAAAGGAGTAAACTACTTAATGTCTGAAGAAAAAGAAAAAAAACAAAGAATTTTATTTTTCTTGGAAATTACATTTTAATCAGTGTTTGGTGAATCTTTCTGTATCCCACATTTCAGCTACTCTCCTAGTACTCAATTATTCCCATTTTTCTTTATGGCAGCAACAGTTGGAACTGGCAAATTCTCAGACTCTGATCAGTATATTAGTGTATAGGATTTCCTATGAAAGGGAATAGTGATAAAAATAGATGACACCAAATATAATATTTATATTCATAGTCAGAAGAGTATGAAGGAAATACTTTAGAAAAGATAATTCAAATTCATATCCTTTTATTGAATCTAGGTCAAAGTCCCTTGTCACTTTTTAAGTTTATTTAAAATGAAAAAAACTATATTCTCTTTCTTTTTTTTAAATCATACCTGTGTACATTAATACTATCATTAGTATTACATCATGGGTACAGTGTGCTGTTTTTATATACAATTTGAAATATTTTCATCCAACTGATTAACATAGCCTTCTTTTCATTTTCTTAGTTATTGTGTTAAGACATTTATATTCTACATTTAGAAAGATTCACATGTACTCTTATAAGATGAACCATAAGCGTGATCCCACCAGTCACCCTCTCTCCCCCCATTCCCCCCTCCCCTCCCTCTCCCATTTTCCTGTATTCTTGGGCTATAACTGGGTTATAGCTTTCCTATGAAAGCTACAAATTAGTTTCATAGTAGGCCTGAGTACATTGGATACTTTTTCTTCCATTCTTGAGCTACTTTGCTAAGAAGAATATTTTCCAGCTCCATCCATGTAAACATGAAGGAGATAAAGTCTCCAACTTTCTTTAGGGCTGCATAGTATTCCATGTCGTGCATATACCACAATTTATTAATCCATTCATGGGTTGATGGGCACTTGGGCTTCTTCCACGACCTAGTAATTATGAATTGGGCTGCAATAAACATTCTGGTACAAATATCTTTACCATAGTATGATTTTTGGTCTTCTGGATATACCCCTAATAGAGGAATTATAGGATCAAATGGCAGAGAACTCAAATGTATGAGCAAGAAGAGAACAAGTGATACCATCTCAGGGTGGGCAAGTGACCTGAAGAGAAACTTCTCTAAAGAAGACAGGTGCATGACCTACAAATATATGAAGAAACACTCATCATCCTTAATCATCAGAGAAATGCAAATCAAAACTACTTTGAGATGTCATCTAACACCAGTAAGATTAGCCCATATCACAAAATCCCAACATCACAGATGCTGGCATGGTTGTGGAGAAAAGAGAACACTTCTATACTGTTGGTGGGATTGCAAACTAATATATTCCTTTTGGAAAGAGATCTGGAGAACACTTAGAGAACTAAAAATAGAAAACTGTATTTTCTTTTGCCAATATTTCTAACATCTGAAATCCTTGACAATGCAGCCACTGAATTGTACAGATGAGGGAAAGTTCTTTAATGAAAATCATCACTTTCTAAAAATGACATATTTTTATTTAAGAAATTATTGAGCTACATATTTGGGATTCAGTGTAAACAAATAAGGTTGGGTTATTTTATTCTTTCCTAGGTTTTTCAATAAAGTTTCTTTAAGTCAAGAAGCACGAGTCACCTAACCATGTGCTCAGTATTAACAACGTGACAGGAACCCCCAAAGCAACTGTTCTTTATGCTGCTAAATCTCAAATGAAAGAAGCAAATCAGCAGAGGTCAACATATGACAGGAAGGGTATCTCAGCTGTCATATGTTCAGTGTAAACTATTCAGTCAACTACATACTGTGATTTTTACAGGTTTACTCCTCAGTGTGTAGTTCTACGATACCTCCAGCCATGGGAAACTGACCTTTTCTAAACAAGAACAAAATTGTTCTCCACCAAGTATAATCACAATCGTGTGCTGATCCTTTGAAAGCAATCGCCATGTCTGAGCGACTCAAGAGTAATGAACTCACAGGTGAGCACACCTGAGATGTACAGATAGCAGGGTGGAAGGTGGGGAGCATGTGAGTTCCTGGTTCATTGGATGGAGCAATTGTTTTTGGAGAAGATGGTAATAACAGGTTATGATAACAAATCTAGTAATTGTGAGATTTACTATCCAATTGTTGAAAACTTTTTGTACACTTACTTACCAGATAACTGATGAATACTGTCCATTCTTCATGTAACTTTCTGTCATCAATTCTCCTTCATAGATTCTCACCCTCTCAAATTTTGTTTTCTGCAGTGGTTCCACTTTGTGTTTGCCCTCTGTGTAACAGTGCCGAGTTGATGTCAAAAGCCCTGTTACCTTTGGTGCTGGGATATCTGCCAATATGACATTGTGGACATCTTTGAGGTTAATTTTCACACTTTTCTTTCATCTCTGTAATGAAGGCACACTTCTGCAATTGTGTCTGAGACCAGGTTTATGTGTTCATCCTCCAACAAAAGTCGTAGCAAGGTCTGCAGCATTCTGGAACACAGTATGAATTTCTTGTGCTTAAATTGGAGAAGAAAGTTTCTAGTCATTTTAATGTTCCTTAATAACTGTGTGGAGGATGAGGAAGAGTCATTAACGTGGAATGAGGTATTTCCTAGTCATAAGCCAAAACCACGAGAGACACAGAAGCTTTTAAGTCAACTCTCTTGGGTTTATCACTGCTTTATCATTGCTGAATATTATGGCAGAAAGAATGTGATCTTTAATAGCATAGCAAGTTTACGCCTACCTTCTTTACTTAAACCTTTGTCACCTTGAATGAATCACTTAATCTCTGACCCTAAGTTTTCTCTATCAATGAGGAATAACAAAATGCACATTGTAAGAGTTTTTCACTGAAGATTTGAGACAGTATATCATAAACATAAAGAGAAATTAAGTATTGAATATTTGTCATATAGTTCAGAGGAAGAATAATCAGCAGGTGAGCAGTTACTAGCTGTTATGATTCTGTCATGTGATGATAGGTACACGTAAATTCTTATTAAAAGATATGATATTTGAAAATGATTGTAACCCTTCCAGCTATTTCCCTTGATCATTTGCAATATAACAATTTCCCAAAATCAAGACCTCTATTACTTTAGCTGTTCCATTACCTATTACTATCTATCTTAAATTACCTTCATCTTTGGGTCTATGTCTGAGTTTTCTGAAACTCTCTTGCCATCGTGTTATACGTCTTTTCTTCACTTTCAGTCCATCTAGGCTTTTTACTCTTTCAGAATAGAACAAAAAATAAAATTACCTTTACATGAACTCCTAATATTGCCAAGTCTTTGGTAAACACTCAGATAAATTAATTCATTGATGTATATCATTATTCCTCAGCATGTTTATTTAATCACTATGACAGTCCTTTCAACAACCATCGTCCCCATTCTGCAGGTGAGGAAACTAAGGTGTTGAGTGTATAAAGACACAGAACCTGTAAGGAGAGTTAGATTTCACACCTAGTCTGGGCCAAAACTCATGTTTATATAATTAATTCTCGTCACTGGAAGTAAATTTTCTAGTTTAATCTGATTATTGTTATTATTTTTTTGTATGTGGTAGGTATGGGCTCTTGGTATGGTGTCCAGGCTGTTGTGGACTTCCTGGATTTAAGCACTCCTTCAGCTCCAGTTTCCCAAAACACTGAGACTATAGGTTTATGGCCCCACAACCCACCAAATCTAATTATTGGTCAATCTCAAGCCTCTTTGCCACCTCTCATATTTATTCTCTAAACTCAAGACATACAGGAAAAGAGACATGTATATTTCAGTGTTTATAGACACATAATTTCAAACACAATTCCTTTCATTTTTTCTCCAAGTCCAAAGTGTAAATGAATAATTAATGCATAGGGGCCCATTAACAATTAACTGGGATTGGTCAACAATCTCATTCTCTTCCTTTGATCACCACGGAAATGTGTGGAACTAATCTCCATTCAGCTAAGTTCAGAATGTGGATGTTATCTCTCGTGATTCTTTCTCCTTAATCTACCACATTCTACTAATCACTCCATTCTTTCTAAGTCATAGAATCTCTCTTCTGTCCTCTTCTATCCAATGCTACTGACAATACCTCATCACAACCACACCAACACAATTGTCCATGTGTGTTGCTCTATCCTGATATTGTTTTTATACAGTATATCCTTCCCCCTTTTGCATATATCCATGGCTTGTGCTGTAGACATAGTGACCTTGGATACAAATTACCTGATCATAAGACTCCACACTATTCCTTATTCTATACTCATTGACTGGACTTATTTCAAAAGTTTTCATAAGGTTTGTAAGACTCTCTGAAATCACAACCTGCTGCCACTGACTTTTTTATCAAGCTTTCTTTCATGTCTTGTTTTAACAATGCTATGAGTTCTTTTAGTGCAGGTTCAGAATAAATTATTTTGGTCTAAATTCATCATATTTTACCTAGTCTCATGGCCAGTCACATTTTTAAATTTATTTGTTTTTGTTTCTTTCCAGGCATGGAAGTAGTGCCCTACTCTACCAAAAATTATGATATTCACAACTATTCTCATTACTCAACCTGCAATCTAAGTGGCATTTCCACTCTGAAATTTTCCCTGATCCCAGGGATATATTTCATGTGTTCTCCACAGCCTGTATTATGCTTCTAAAATATAAAATTGAAATCAAGTTTAAATATATTAAAATTTACATACTAAACATTGGTCTAGCTAAGCAAAATTATTATTCAATTGTGTATATTTGCCATATTTTCTGATATCATTTTGATCATAAAATTGTATAGCATGCAATCAGCAATAAGAACTATTTTTTATCTAATGTGGTTTTGTAAATGAAAAACTTTGATTATTAACCTAATACTATTCATAATATAAAGAGGATTTTTTTAATACTTTCACAAAAATCCTTTTATTTTATTTTATTTATTTGTTTATTTATTTTATTGAATTGTAACTATGTACATTAATGCACTTCTGGGGTACAGTGTGGTTTTTTCACACACAATCCAAAACACTTCCATCAAGCTGGTTAACACAGCCTTCATGTCATTTTCTCACTTATTGTTTTAAAACATTCACATTCTACTCTTAGAAAGATTCACTTTTACCCCTGTAAAATAAACCTCAGAAGTGATCCCTCCAAACCCCCTCCCTCTACCCATTCCTTCCTCCCCTTTCCCTCCCCCCTCCCCATATTCTTAGGCTACTGGGTTATAGTTTTCATATAAAAGG
>NW_003852396.1:33085734-33086960 GCF_000181295.1 Otolemur garnettii
TTGGATAGTATTCTGTCTTTTTCTATATTTTGGAAAAGATTGCGTAATATAGGTACTAGTTCCTCTTTAAACGTTTGGTAGAATTCTGATGTGAAGCCATCTGGTCCTGGGCTTTTCTTTTTAGGGAGACTTTGTATACTTGATGATATTTCAAAACTTGATATAGGTCTATTCAACATTTCCACTTTATTCTGGCTGAGTCTTGGGAGGTGGTGTGCTTCCAAGTATTGGTCGATTTCCTTCAGATTGTCATATTTCTGAGAACAAAGTTTCTTGTAATATTCATTAAGGATTTTGAATTTCTAAGGGGTCTGTTGTTATTTCATCTTTACCATTTCTGATTGATGAGATTAGAGATTTTACTCTTTTTTTCTTGGTTAAGCTGACCAAAGGTTTATCTATTTTATTGACCTTTTCAAAAAATCATCTTTTTGATTTATTGATCTGTTCTATAATCCTTTTATTTTTAGTTTCATTTAATTCTGCTCCTAATTTTGGTTATTTCTTTTCTTCTGCTGTGTTTGGGATTGGAATGTTCTTCCTTTTCCAGTGGCTTAAAATGTCCCATTAAGTTGTTGACTTCCTCTCTTTCTGTTCTCTTGAGGAAGGCTTCTAATGCTATAAATTTCCCTCTTAGGACTATCTTTGCGGTATCCCAGAGGTTCTGATAACTCGTATCTTCATTATCATTATGTTCTAAAAATTTGATAATTTCCTTCTTGATCTCATCTTTGACCCATCTATCATTCAGCATAAGGTTATTTAGCTTGCATGTTTTTGTACGAGACTGCAAATTCCTGTCATTACTGAGTTCAACTTTTATTCCCTGATTGTCCAAGAAGATGCATGGAATAATTTATATTCTTTTAAATTTACTGAGGTTAGATTTATGACCTAAGATCTGATCAATTTGGAGTATATTCCATGGACTGATTAGAAAAATGTGTATTCAGTTTTGTTAGGATGAAAAGTTCTGTAAATGTCTCTTAGGTCCAAAAGTTGAATAGTTAAATTTAAATCTAAGATTTCTTTGCTAAGCTTCTTATTGGAGGATCTGTCCAACACTCCAAAGGAGTGTTGAAATCTCCAACTGATGGAGCTGGGAGAGATCAAGTTGCTCATGCCAGTTAGAGTCTCTTTTATAAATTGAGGTGCATTCTGGTTGGGTGCATAGATATTGATAATTGAGATCTCATCATACTGAGTATTGCCCTTAACAACTATAA
>NW_003852396.1:33087560-33103703 GCF_000181295.1 Otolemur garnettii
CGATGACCATCCTCTTCTAGCCTGAAAGGTTTCAGCTGAGAGATCTGCAGTCATCCTAATACTCTTCCCCTTGTAGGTTATGGTTTTCTTACGTCTAACTGCTTTCAGAATTTTCTCTTTTATCTTAACTTTCGTGAAGTTAATTATGATGTGTCTGGGGGATGTCTTGTTCAGGTTGAGTCATGCTGGGGTTCTGAAACTATCTGCTATCTGATTTTCAGAATCTCTTGGCATGTCTGGAAATTTCTCTTTCATAATTTCATGAAGATGAGCCTCTGTGTTTTGTGAAGCAACTTCATCACCTTCTGGGATTCTATAAGGCGAATATCAGTTTTCTTCAAATTATCAGAGAGTTCTCTGAGAGTGAGATCTGTTTTTGCTCTCCATTTCTTTTGATCTTTGCGCTCCTGGGCTTCTTCAAAAGCTTTGTCTTCAGAATCAGAGGTCCTTTCTTCTGCATGTTGCATTCTGTTATGGAGGGATTCCACCATGTCTTTCAGATCCTTGAGAGCTGCAACCTCTTGTCTCAGTGTTTCAAAATCTTTGATCATTTTATCTTTGAAATTGGTGAGTTCTTGAGACATCTTTTGAATAATTTCTTGCAATATCTTTAGGATAATTTCTTGAGAAATCTTTTGAATAATTTCTTGAACTCTTAATTCCTTCCTTTCTTCCATTCTGTTAATCTTATTTGCTATCCACATTCTGAACTCAATTTCTGACGTCCCAGCCATTTGCTTGTGGATGGAGTCTTCAATTGTGTCTTCCCCATTTTCCTTTGGAGGAGTTGATCTACTCTAGTTATTTGAGTTGCCAGAGTTTTTCCGCTGGTTCCGCCCCATGCTGAGTTTACCTTGTTTGGAGTCCTTATCAGAACTGTTCAGTTGGTAGCTTCTTCTGGTTGCCCAGAGAGACAGGCAGGTCATGTCTGTTGTCTACTCCCAGTTCTCAGGTGCTGGGGCAGCCAGGATGCAGTGGAACAGCAGCAGCTGCACAGGAGTGTGTGTGTCTGGATTAGACCTCGTTCAGCCTGCTGGGGTGACTGAAGGGCAGGAGACCGGCAGCAGCTGGATCAGTCCTAGTTTGGCCCCCCTGGGGCAACCAGTGGAACAGGGGAACCGTAGTGGCTAAATCAGTCCTAGTTCAGCCTCGTGAGTAGCTGGAGGGGGGAGCGGAGGATTCCTTCACCATCGCCCTTTCGATCAGTCCTAGTTCAGCACCCTGGAGTAGCCAGGGGGTGGGGGAAAGGCAGCGGTAGCACAGGGTATGCGAGCGACCAGATCAGTCCTAGTTCAGCTCCGACATAGTGGCTGGGGGGAAGCGGATTACTCCTTCACCATCTAACCGTTGGACATGTGCAGCGCTAGCAAGCCGATCTGTGCCCTCCAAGCACAGTAGCCCGGAACAGGGGAACTCCTCCACCTCTGTCTGAGGGACATATGTGGCTCTAGCAAACAGTTCTGGGCCCTCCATGAGTGGTAGACCCTTCCACCACCACCTGCAGGGTTTGCGTGTCTCTAGCAAGCAGTTCTAGGCCCACCCTGCTAGGGGGTCTGGAGTGGGGAACTTTTCCCCTGCCCCCTGTGGAGTGTGTGTGTCTCTAGCAAGCTGTTTTGGGTCTACCTGGAATGGAGGACTCCCCTGCCACTGCCTGCGGGATGCCCATGGCACTAGCAAGCAGTTCTGGGCCTGCCCAGAGCAGAAGCCTGGGGCAAGGATCTCCTCTGTTGCCTGTGAGGCGTGCGACTTTAGCAAGCAGTTTGGGGCTCGCCCAGCTTCGTGAGGGCAAAGGGACCCACTCGGCAAATGGGTTAGTCTGAGAAGGTTAATACCTCCTTCCCCACCTTGCACCCAGTCACTCGTAATCCCCCAGGTCTGTGACCCTATTCACTCTAGTAGGCCACTGCTCCCAGGGTTTATGACTGGCAAAATCAGCCAGAAATCTGAGTTCAGCAGGGGGGCCTTGCATGTTTAAATTAGGCTTCTGTCCACTAGATTTCTCTGTAAATCAGAGGTTGCATTCAGCTCTGGGCAGCAGACAGATAGCAGTTTACACTTAGGTGTCAATTCTAGCCTCTGCCCGCCCACTGCCTTTGTCTCAGGGGGATTAGACCCTGAGGGCTGGTACTCCACCCAGGAAAGTTATCTGTGCCCTCCCTATGGCTGCTGTCTGGAACCTCTGCTTGCCCAGAGAGATGGGGCTGGAATGGTGTCAGCTTGCAGCTCAGGATGCCACCGTTGCTGCACTGGCATCCCCTGAGCTGACTCTCCTCTCCTCATGCCTGCACCACAGTCAGCACAGAACAGCACCAGCTCTTTCCCCCTCCACTTCTCTCAAGGAGATGCCCAAGAATCTGGATTCCATAGGTAACAAACCTCCAGACCTCGGAGTGGGTGGGTCAGGACTCCTCGGAGTTCAATGTTGCAGGTGGGGAATATATACAGTTTTATACAGTTCTACAGTTTTATGCCTGGCCGAAGGGTGTCATGGCACGCCAGCAGGGATAGGAGGTTCAGTTTTTAGGGGGTCTCTCCCGTGGGATAGAGTGGAGGAAGTTTGAACTCTGCTCACTTGTTTGCATGGAGTAAACTGTGAGCCCTTGTTGTGGGGGAGGGGACTCCCGTCTGCTTGGTGGTGGATTTTGTACCTTTTGGTTGTATTTTTGGGGTCACAGCTCACCTCAGGAAGGTTGAAAAGCACTCTTCAATCTTCTCTCTTGGCTCTGCTCCAAACCATCAGCTAACTTGCTAAACTTCTGTCCTTTAAGCGTCCTTCTGGATGGAAGCTTCTGTTAAAAGCTAGCTGCAGTCCGCCATCTTGGCTCTGCCCCCTAAAGAGGATCTTTATTTCTTATCTATGGAATAGTCTACAAATCTCTGCTGCTTTTTTGAAAAACAATAATTCCATAACCATACATTTGTCAATCAATTATTTCTAATAGAAATAGTCTTATATATTCTCACAAAGATTTAGTACACACTGAAAAGGTTGAGTTTGGGGACTAATAGTTTTCATACATCTTCTCTTTCCCTGTGGCTCAATATTAGTTGGGCCCCCATTTGACTGACTGGCTTCCCAGGCCTAGAGGCCATTCATCACTGGAATTCCATCCCCTTCTTTGCAGTGTATGTCTCTGTGTTTCTTGGCAATGGCACACTGCTCTACCTCATCAAGGATGACCACAGCCTTCATGGACCCATGTAGTACTTCCTTACCATGCTTGCAGACACAGACCTCATAGTGACGCTGATCACAATGCCTACGGTAGTGGGTGTCTTATGGGTGAATCTCTGGGATATGAGCCATGGGACCTGTGAAAAGGCCCACATCATCCACTCTCTTTCTATTGTGGAATCGGGTATCTTGCTTGCCTATGACTATTTTATTGCCATCCACATTCCCTGAGGTATAACTCTATCCTTACCAATTCCAGAGTGATAAAGATAGGACTGGGGGTACTGTTGAGGGGCTTTTTATCCCTTGTGCCTCCAATCCTGGCACTGTATAGGTTCCCACACTGTCAGTCCCATGTTCTTTCTCTTGCCTTTTGCCTCCACCAAGATGTCATAAAACTTGCCTGTGCTAATATTGCATTTAGTCACTTATAGCCAGTTATTCTGGTTGCTTTGACTTTCTTCCTAGATGCTATGATTGCTGTCTTTTCTTATATCTTAATCCTTAAGACAGTTATGGGCATTGCCTCCAGAGGGAAGCAAGCTAAAGCTCTCAACACTTGTGTTTCCCATATTAGCTGTGTCCTGGTATTTTACATCACTGTGCTTGGCCTAACTTTCATGCATAGGTTTGGGAAACACACCCCACATGTGGTTCATATTACAATGAGCTATATTTATTTTCTATTTCCTCCATTCATGAACCCCATTATATACAGCATCAAAACCAAGCAGATTCAGAAAATCTTTGTTCATCTATCTTTTGGTGACAATAGGGCTTGAACCATTTTATTATAAAGTAAGATCTTTGGAATTTCTGGGCATTTTGCCTAAGTAGAAAATATCTTAGCTTTATACCCAATATCTCTTTTATCTGCATTAGACGGACTTTAATTATTACGTGAAACCACAAGCTAAGTTCAACAGAAATGCAATAAATATATCTATCATTTGATCAATAAACAAAAGCTTAGTATATATCTATTCATATTGAGAGACATAAAGATATATATGGAGAGATATCAATCTAGTTTTCTATTTATCTATCCATCATTCTCTCCATCAAGAGATATTAGGAAGTTGGGATTCAATTGAGTTTGTAGATAAAGAGCAGAAAGGCATACATGAAAAAGCAGGAAAAACAAAGGCAATTCTAATCTAATGCCCATAAAAAGCTAAAATACCATTTCAGAAAAGGCACAGTGAAGTAGGAAGCCTAGTTCAAGACTATGTTGAGCTGGAATATATTCTTCTTAGAAAAGTATCTCAAGAATGGAAGACAAAATATCCAATGTACTCAGCCCTACTATGAAACTAATTTATAGCTTTCATATGAAAACTATAACCCAATTATAGCCCAGGAAAATGGGGAAAGGGAAAAGGGAGGGGAGGGGAGTGGAGGGGAAGGATGGGTGGAAGGATGGTAATTGGTGGGACCACACCTATGGTTCATCTTACAAGGGTACATGTGAAACTTACTAAATGTAGAATATAAATGTCTTAACACAATAATGAAGAAAATGCCATGAAGGCTATGTTAACGAGTTTGATGAAAATATTTCAAATTGTATATACAACCAGCACACTGTACCCCATGACTATATTAATGTACACAACGATTATTTAATAAAAATAAATACCCCCCAAAAGAAAAATATGCAGTTGCAGATCTATATTTCGACCATACTATATAAACATGAATTATTGAATGTGGAGTGAGGGCCATGGAATTCTACTATATTGTGAAACAACTCCATTTGAAGAAACTTTTTAAAAATGTCCCCAAATGATACAATGGCTTTTTATAAACTTTTACAAGTCTCCATGAATTCATCAATTTGCCAGTAGTTCATTTCAGGTGTTGGTTTCCTTTTATCCTGTGTTCTCTCTAAATGCCAAGTAGAAACACTTAGAAATACTTCTAATATATCTAGGAGATGAAATTTAATTTCATATTGTAGTTTTTGTATATTCACTTTTTTATTTTATGAGGTACATTTCAGTTTGTTTACATATGAATAATTTAAAATTTCACTTGTAAATTATTTTATTATTATTTTCTCTTGTGAGTTATTAGAGCCACATTAACAAAGCCCTCCCTGATATCAGGTTTATTTGCATATTTTTATACTACTGCATAATTTATTTTGTTATCTTATATTAAAATATGTGTCTGTTGGAAGAAGCATAAGGACTTTAAATCATTCTGTGTTTATTTTCATAGAACCAGAACCAATATTCATTCATTCTTTCGGCTTATTTTTTTTTCCTTCCCCATCTTTTATTTAGAGACAGGAGTTTGACTCTGTCGCCCTAAGTAGAGTGCTGTGGCATCATAGCTCACAGCAACCTCCAGCTCTTGGACTTAGGCAATTCTCTTGACTCAGCCTCCTGAATAGCTGGAACCACAGGCACCCACCACAATGCCCAGCTACTTTTTTGTTGCAATTTGGCTGGGGCTGGGGCTGATTCTTATTTTTTAATTCATTACCATGAGACAAATATTTTGCTAAGCAAAAATGACATAACAGAAGCAAACACATGAAAGTTTTTCTCTTGGAGTTTTCAAATAAATGGCAAGTCAAAAAACAAAATAAATTCAACTTAAAGTAAATTCTATGATAAATTGTAAAGCATAAAGAAGAAATTGCTTTGAAACCATAGATCTCAAACACCCTACCTACTCACCTAATCTGGCTCCTAATGATAAAGAAAATATTGAAAGGAAAATATTTTGATGACACTCAGAACATCAAGGTAATATAATGACAACTCTGATGGCCAGTCTAGAAAAAGAGTTCCAAAATTGCTTTGAAAGATGGACGAGCCACTAAAGTCATTGCCTACTTTCTCTAGGGAAGTAACTATGGTGCTATTCAGCAAACAGGTAGGTAGCACTTTTCTAGATCAGTTCTCAGACTTAATTGTCCTAAAGTGAAAGGATCAGTATACAGGTGCATGAAGGAAATTATTTTCTGTAGAAAATGAAAGCAAAGCCTTCCTGAAGAACAAATAAAGTGTAACTCATAAAGAAGAGAGAATACATTTTAATTGTGCATGCTAATTTTAGTCAATTGCTGAAACACAACTTATATAATATTATTACCAATAAATGAAAGATGAAAAATGTAGCATTTTATTATTTCGCATAAGATCTTATGAAAGATTAATATGGGAAAGAAGATATAATTAATAGACACCAGGATTTGCTTAGGAAGTGAATAGGTAGGTATACTGGAAAGAATTAAAATCAGTTTTAAAGAAAATGATTCAACTTCCTAATTGATCAAGTGAGCAGATGGAGGGACTCTTTCCTGAATTGGGAATATTTTGAAGGATAGTGCACCTTTTCTAAAACTTTTAAAATATTTCTATAATTTTAAATGAGTTAAAAATCTTCTTATAAAATGTTCATAAAGATTCACAAGCAATCCAGATCTATGCTTCACCACTTCATAAAGAAATATAATAGATAAGTAATTTTTCTGAACTGTTAATAAGTGATAGACATGCTTCCCCTTTACATCTGAATATTTCTCTTTGTATTTTCCAATGAAAATTATATTTTATGACATAAATATAGTATTCTAGGTAAGATCAAGCAATACATAATTGAATTAATACTATAACCTAACATACAATTAGTTATTTAAATTAGAAAATAGTCACATCTATGTCTTCTCTTACTATATTTTTCACATCCATAATTCAATCTAGGATCACCTAAAGCTTTTTATTTTTATTTCTGTTTAGACTTCTTAAACCTTCAAAATCTTCTCAGCATTTTTTTCCTTGACAGTGACATTTTTGAACACTATAGGTTAGTTGTTATATAAAATTTCTATCATTTGTGTATCTTTCCCATTTCATCATGATTAGAATTTAGGTAATGTATTTTTTTTTGAATACAACAAAATAATATGATCTTTCTCTGTTCACCATGCATTTATTTATATGACATTTATTTAGTGTAAATGCTATTAGTTTCAATTGCTGGACTAATAGGATGATATCCAGGAATGTTATCTTCGTGGTACTATTTTTCCCTTTGTAATTCATAGAAATCTACGAAGAGAAACATTGAAACATTGAAACAAAAACGGTCAGTTCCTCAATAAAATTTTATGCATTAATTTTATCATGCTTTTGATGAATTTCTGAATCTGTCACATCTTTTATATTTATTTATGGACATTGTAGTATAAAGAAGAGTTTTTCTTTCAAACATTTACGTAATGCTTTACTCATGCCTGAATGGATTCAGAGAATCTGATTTGTTTCAATGGCCATGATTTATTACCATTGTTATTTATTTTGAGGCTTAAAGTTTTCTAAATTTAGTGAAAAGAAGCTCAACAAATTAGATTTGGAGTCTTTATACCATGTTCCAGTTATATTTTGAACATTTCTTTAATTTCTGGCAGTGCATTTTGGTCTCAGATTACTCTGTAGTTTTTCAGCTCAAGAGAAAGAAGCAGCCTTCTTTTGCAAGGATGCCTGGTCTCTTTTAGTGAACAAATTATTAACAAACCAAGATCTTGAAACAGAAGTTGTTTGCCCCTTGTCACTGTTCGGCCATTGCTTTTGATTATTTTTAGTGAACAGAGATAGCAATTATTAATATTCACAAAAACACACATACACATATAATTATATTTATATACACATATGCAGGTATCTCCATTAAAAATAATGAATATATACTTACAATTTCAATCAGAATCCAAACCGTCAAAGTACATTCTACTCTCAACACTTTCCATATAAGTAACTATCTTTTACAACGGTATAAAACTTAAATTATTCTCACTATTTTTTCTAATGGTGGAGGGCATCTAGGAAGAATTTCAAAGAGAATAGGGAAGAGGGGAGAACACAAGGAACCATAAGCTAATTATTATTAGTTTAAACTCACACACACACACACACACACACATATATATATATAAAAGTTTGCTGAACCTTGGCTAGAGTATTAAGAAATAACTTCTAATGTTATTTTAGTACTATTAGTAAGGAAAACATATTATTAAATTTAAAAAATTGGTTATCTAATACAGTTATCCATAATAAATAATAAACCTGAAACACCCAAAGATAGACTCTGTATCTATGACATAATCATTCCCAATAGTCATAGTTATCTGATAAGGCCTAGGACAAACTAATGAGATTTAAGCACTGTGCCAAATTTATTCATGTCACTATTCTTTAGCCTAATACCTGTAAGTTTTATTTTTATTTTTTGGGGGGGTGTATCTCTCTATTTAGGTGTTCTTCTTCTTCTTTTAATTTTTTTATTAAATCATAGCAGTGTACATTAATACTATCATGGGGTACAGTGTACTGTTTCTGTATACAATTTGAAATACTTTCATCCAGCTGGTTAACATAGCCTTCATGTCTTTTTCTTAGTTATTGTGTTAAGACATTTGTATTCTACATTTAGAGAGATTCACATATAGCCTTATAGGATGAACCATACGCGTGATCCCACTAATCACCCTCATAAAGAATTAAGTGGTGAAGATAGAAGAAAAATTATCAATTCTCTAAAATGCAACACCTAGTTCTCATTAATTTTGTGTCCGTAATTCTCTGAATGAGCCTGCAAATATATTTACATTTTTAGACGTTATTATCTCATGAGATCCAAAAAGGATTTTTGAGGTGTAAGAACACAGTTAAGATGTACTTAACTCTTATTCTATTCAAATGATTAGAATGTTCCAGGAAACTAGAGTCAACGTGTTTTTATTGAGTACCTGGACACTTTAGAAGAATGAGTCTTAGGCACATTTAAATGCAGAGATAATTACATAATTCATAAACTCTCCCAAGAAAGGATTGTTAGAGGAAGACGTCCATGGGACCAAAACATAAAACAGAAATTTAATTTTAAACTCACACACAAAGACATACATATGTTACCTTTTTTGTTACCTCTTACAATGTTACCTTTTTTAAATTTCTCACTTTTAGTACTTAGGCAGGATCCATACCCCAATGATTGATACCTTTCCTGGGCTATGGTGATCTGAAAATTACACCATGTTGGCAACCAAATGGAAAACTCAAGCACTTCAAATAATGTGTATTTTTTGTTTTATTTTGAGGGATTGCAAAAGAGGACAGCATAAAGGTGTTAATGAAGGTAGATTTTATGAACAGAACATTTTCATGACATGAATGCGAATCTGCTTAGTCTTCACACCATAGACAAGGGGATTGAGAAACGGAGGGACCACTAAGTAAATGCTAGAAAAGAGAATGTGGATATAAGGGGGGATGTGAGAACCAAACCTGTGTGTAAAGAAGGAGAAGAAGGCCAGGAGGTAAAACTGAAGGAAGACACAAATGTGCGCAATGCAGGTATTGAATGCCTTCAACCGAGCTTCCTTCTGGGGTAAATGGAAAACTGTGGTAAATATCTGGATATAGGACAATGTAATGAATATGAGGTCAAAGCCCGCGACAGTGAAGGCCACAAACAAACCATATATTTTGTTGATTCGAACATTTCCTGCAGCTAGTTTCACAATGGCCATATGCTCACAGTAAGAGTGGGATATAACAGTCGTGTGATAAAATTGAAACCGACACTTTATCAGTGCTAGGCTTGGGGTTACAAGAATGGCAGCTCTGAGTATGACTGTAGCACCTATTTGGGAGACAAGCTGGTGGGTGAAGATGGTGGCATGTCTCAGTGGATAACAGATGGCCACAAAACGGTCCAGGGCCATGGCCACCAGGATGCCTGACTCTATACCCTGAAGTGTGTGGATGAACCACATTTGGAGCAAGCAGGAATCAAAGTGGATTTCAGGCATATTAAACCAGAAGATTCCAAGCATCTTAGGTATAATGCTGCTAGCGAGTGCAATATCTGTGACTCCAAGCATGCCTAAGAAAATGTACATGGGCTCATGAAGACTACGCTCTGATCTGATAACCATCAGAAGCACGGCATTTCCAACCACAGCAATGAGAAACATGGCACAGAATGGAATCCCAATCCAGCGCTGCACAGATTCTAGGCCTGGGATCCCTATTAGTGTCAGTACAGAAGGCATGTAGACTGTTATGTTGGAAACAGACATAGTGCCCTTGGGCCTCTTGATGCAAACAAAAAATGTTTCTCAGGCAATGCTATTGTTCCTCTTTTATTTTCTCATTTTATGCAAATTGATCATAGTGAGTTTTCTAATTCTAGTAGACTTCTAGGATCTCCCTTATATTATGGAGAGGAAAAGACAGCTCCATAGACACACATCACTGTTTTTAGAGAGGGCTTCCACCAGTACTCTTCAGGAATATGTTATGCTCATGGCAGGCTGATCATTAGAACCAGCGAAGTCATCTGGGCAAAGAGTAAACTACTTAAATGTCTGACATTTTCTTTATAGATCTGTAGACAAAAAAAAAAAAAAGTTTATTTTGCCTAGAAATTACATTTTAATCAGTGTTTGGTGAATCTCTCTGTGTCCCACATTTCAGTTACTCTCCTAGTACTCAATTATTCCTACTTTTCTTTATGACAGAAAAAGCTGGAACCAGCACATTCTCAGACTCTGATTAGTATATTAGTGTAAAGGATTTCCTATGAAAGGGAATAGTGATAAAAATAGTTTACACCAAAGATAATACTTATATCCATAGTTAGAAGAGCATAAAGGAAGTACTTTAGAAAAGATAATTCACCACTGCAGAAGCAAAACCCTAGTTACATAATTTATTTCACTGTCTGTCTAGAGTTGCTACATAGTTGTTAATGCTTAGAATGGCAATAGGGTAGAATTATTAATCAAAGACATTTCTTTTCTTTCTGAATATATCCTTCTTTCGGGGTTTAATAGAGTGAGTCAGATGGGTCTGATATTAATCACAATTATCTCTTCTGAGGCTGGCTGATAAGCATTGACTTGCTGTCCCCTAGCCAAATCCAGGCAACTACAAAGTGCTGCTTTAGTTTTCACTTCAATTGATGTTGCTTTTCAGTTGATGAATACACACTTTTTCCACCTGTACATATGTCTTGCATTCATATATTTCATTTCTTGACTAAAGCTATGTTAAATAGAAAGGATTTTGAAGGGAGAGGTCTTTTGTTTCTCTTACTTTGTTTTAATAAACAGTATATTCTTTGCTTGAAAAAAAAAAAAGAAAAGATAATTCAAATTCATGTCCTTTTATTGACTCTAGGTCAAAGTCCCTTGTCACTTTTTAAGTTTATTTAAAATGAAAGAAAACTGTATTTTCTTTTGCCAGTATTTCTAACATCTGAAATCCTTGAAATGAGTGGTGTGCTTAAGAAATCTATGATAGACTTTACAGAACACCTAGAAAATGGCAAACCTTTGGGAGTCAAGAGAATGGGCACCAGGAAAATAGAAGGCAAGAGGACTCACTCTTGATAAAACACAGAGACTAATGGAAGAAGGAGTGACTTAGCCATAATAGAGGCAGCTTTCCTGGATTTAAATTTGTTCAGAGGGGTCATTAGGATAAGATTGGTCCTACATAGCTATACATATTCGTTTCTAATGAAACAAAGGTAATCCAGAAGGCTAGCATAAATTTGTGAGCTCAAACACAAGAAATCCAAGGAAAAATAAAGGGGTAAAAGGAAAGATTCCTTAAAATAAAACAAGATGGCCATGACAGAGGACAAACTGATGACACCAAAAATAAATCAGAAAGGAGCTATTGAATAACTGAAGACAATGTAATCACTTAATTATATGGATAAGAAAATTTTCTGAAAACTTGGCTTCTTAGGTCCTGTATGAGAGTTCTTTGATCAAAATTATCACTTTCTAAAACTGACATATTTTTATTTAAGAAATTCTTAAGCTATGCATTTGAGAAATGAATGGAATCCAGTGGGAAATAAAACAGTTGGGTTATTTTATTCTTTCTTAGATTTTTCAATAAAATTTCTTTAAGTCAGCAAGGATGAGTCAGCTAACTGTGTAGCATTACCAATGTGACAGGAACCCCCAAAGCAACTGTTCTTTATGGGGCTAAATCTCAAATGAAAGAAGCAAATCAGCTGGGGGCATATGACAGGAAGGGTATCTTGGCTGTCATATGTTCAGTGTAAACTACTCAGTCAACTACATACTGTGATTTTTACAGCTTTGCTTCTCACTGTGTAGTTCTACGATACCCCCAGCCATGGAGCAAAATTGTTCTCCACCAAGGATAATCACAATCATGTGTTGATCCTATGAAAGGAAATGGCCATGTCTGAGTGACGCAGAGTAAGGAGCTCATAGGTGAGCACACCTGAGAGGTACAGATACCCCAAGTTTACTCCTGGGTAGAAGATGGGAAGCATGTTAGTTCCTATTCATTGGATAGAGCAATTATTTTTGGAGAAGATGGTAATAACAGGTTATGATAACAAATCTACTAATTGTGAAATTTACTATCCAATTGTTGAAAACCTTTTCTGCTCTTACCAGATAACTGATGAATACTGTCCATTCTTCATGTAACTTTCTGTCATCAGTTCTCCACCATAGATTTTAATTCTCTCAAATTATGAGTTCTGCAGTGGCTCCACTTTTCTGTTTGCCCTCTGTGTAACAGCGCCAAGTTGATGTCAAAAGCTCTGATACCTTTGGTGCTGGGATATCTGCCACTATGAAATTGTGGACATCTTTGAGGTAACTTTTCACACTTCTCTTTCATCTCTGTAATAAAGGCACTCTTCTTCTACAAGTGTGACTGAGACCAGGTTTGTGTATTCATCCTCCAACAAAAGTCATAGCAAGGTCTGCAGCATTCTGGAACACAGTATGAATTTCTTGTGCTTAAATTGGAGAAGAAAGCTTCTAGTCACCAATTTTCATGTTCATTAATGACTGTGTGGAGGATGAGGAAGAGTCATTAAGGTGGAATGAGGGATTTCCTAGTCATAAGCCAAAACCACGAGAGACACAGAAGCTTTTAAGTCAGCTCTCTTGGGTTTATTATTGCTTTATCATTGCTGAACATTATGGCAGAAAGAATGTGATTTTTAATAACATAGCAAGTTTACTCCTACCTTCTTTACTTAAACCTTTGTCACCTTGAATGAATCACTTAATCTCTGACCCTAAGTTGTCTCTGTCAATTAGGAATAACAAAATGCACATTTAAGAGTTTTTCACTGAAGATTTGAGACAGTATATTATATGAGGATATACTTATTCATTTCTCTTAATATCATCAACATTAACAGAAACTAAGTACTGAATATTTGACAATTGTCACCTGTCATATAGTGCAGGGAAAGAATAATCAGCAGGTGAACAGTTACTTGCTGTTATAATTCTGTCAAGTAATGACATTTATAGTTAATTAGACTCTTATTAAAAGATATGGTTTTTGAAACTGTTTGTAATCTTTCCAGCTATTTCCCTTGCAATATATATATAATATATACAATTGCAATATAACAATTTCCCAAAATCAAGACCTCTATTACTTTAGCTGTTCCATTACCTATTACTATCTATCTTAATTTACCTTCATCTTTGGGTCTACATCTAAGTCTTCTGAAACTCTCTTGCCATTGTGTTGTACACTTTTCCTTCACTTTCAGTCCATCTAGGCTTTTCACTCTTTCAAAATAGAACAAAAAATAAAATTGCCTTCAGATAAACTTCTAATCTTCCCAAGTCTTTGCTAAACACTAAGATAAATTAATTCATTGATATATATCATTATTCCTCAGCATGTTTATTTCATCTGTATGACAGTCCTTTCAACAACCATCGTCCCCATTTTTCAGGTGAGAAAGCTAAGATGTTGAGTATATAAAGACACAGAACCTGTAAAGAGAGTTAGCTTTCACAGTTAATTTGGGCCAAAACTGGTCAACAAACTCATTCTCTTCCTTCGATCAGAATGGAGGTGTGTGGAACTAATCTTCATTCAGCTAAATTCAGAATGTAGATGTCATCTCTTATGATTCTTTCTCCTTAATCTACCACATTCTATTAATCACTCCATTCCATTCTTTCTAAGTCATCAAATCTCTCTTCTGTCCTCTTCTATCCAATGCTACTGATAAATACCTCATCTCAACCACACCAACACAATTGTCCATGTGTTGCTCTATCCTGATATTGTTTTTATACAGTATATCTTGTCCCCTTTCCAATGTATCCATGGCTCATACTGTAGACATAGTGACCTTAGATAAAAATTACCTGATCATAAGAATCCACCACTATTCCTTATACTATACTCATTGATTACAATTATTTCAAAAGTTTTCATAATGTTTGTAAGACCCTCTGAGAATAGAACCTGCTGCCACTGATTTTTTTTAATCAAGCTTTCTTTCATGTCTTGTTTTAACAATGCTATGAGTTCTTTAGTTCAGTTTCAGAATAAATTACTTTGGTCTGAATTCATCATATTTTAGATGGTCCCATGACCATGCACATTTTAAGAAATTATTTGTTTGTGTTTCTTTCCAGGCATGGAAGTAGTGCCCTACCCTACCAAAAACTATGATATTCACAACTATTCTCATTACTCAACCCTCAATTTAAGTGGCATTTTCATTTTGAAATTTTCCCTGATCCCAGGGATATATTTTATGTGTTTCCCACAGCCAACTAACATTCATCCAGTAATGATTGTTCTCCCATATGCATTTTTTAAGTATGAAACAGCTTTCAGAGATAGAATGATATTTTTGAGATAGTCATGGTCCTCTACATCATTTCAATGTGTTCAGAGACTCATGATGTTGGTGATTTCAATCTCAATGAGCATCAATCTGTTACAGATGTAGAATCAGAGCTTTCTTCCCATATGATGGTTAAATTCTTTGTGATTTGTCCTAATTCTGACTCATTTATGATACTGTGGCCATCTTATAAAGGAGACTTCTCAAAGCTGGATTCTTGACTATAGGCTTCAAAATTTGTGGCAAAATAAGACTATAGAAGAGCAGGTGATTTGATTCATTTTTTTCATATTTTGGAGCCCAGTAAATTGGAAATACTGAAGATGACTGGCATCTTCAAGCTGTGGAAAGATAAGAATGCTCCCAGTCACAGAGCTACAAAGCAGAGTATTGAAGGTTAAGTATTTAGAGATAGGAAGAGGTAAAGGGGGCTCTAAGCATTTCATATCTAGCACATCTATGGAGATAAATAATTTTGCTACCTCCACCTGAGTAATTTTTCATTAATTTCCTCTAAAAAATAGCTGGCCCCTGTGGCCTGTGCCTGTAGCCTCAGCTACTGGGGAGGCTGAGGTAAGAGATTGCTTAAGCCCAGGAGTTTGAGTTTGCTGAGAGCTGTGACACCACAGACCTCTACCAAGGGTGACAAAGTGAGACTCTGTGAGAGAAGAAGAATTTGAGCATTTAATTATGTCAACTATTTTCAAATGGGAAAATGTGAAAGTATTTTGGAAAGTATAAAAGGCAGAAAATGAAGTAGTAAACATTGGGAGAGCAATAACAAAATTATATGAGACTCTTTTGAGGAAATTAATGAGGGAATTAAGCAGGTGTGACACTGCCCGACCGGCAGGCGGTGTCGGGGAGTTCGTGATCGGCATATGAGAGGGAGAAGGAAAGGGAAAGGGTGAACACAATCACACAACCACTCATACAGTATAGGGAGAAGACTGAGCCGAAGCTGTTTATTTGGGATCGATACAATCTTATATATGGTTAGTACCGGGGAGTGGTTATGCTGTTCTGACGGGAGGGGCCCTGCGCTGTGCTCTGCGTTTCTGTCTCAGTCTTATACAATGTAGCTACTTCTATCCTGTTTACTTACCAGCACTGGTCTCTTTATAGGCCTTTTCACGTGAGGGTTGCATTAGGCTAGCACTTCCTCTTACGATGTAGTTTAATATTTCTGTTAACCCTTACATCTCCTCCCTTTTTATTTTTTAAAGATAAGAGAGTCTCTGTCTTAGGTCAGGGACCTGGGGACAAGTTGCCCGTCATTG
>NW_003852396.1:33104264-33106196 GCF_000181295.1 Otolemur garnettii
CGGAGATGTGCGTTAATTTGTTGTTGTGTATCTAAGGCCTGAGCTGTTAAAGCACTAAGGTTATTGAGGGTATGGGCGGTTTGAACCGACGTGGAAATGGCGATCCCAGCGGCCACGGCAGAAGCTGCTAGTGCTGCGATGATGGCGACGGCATCAGGAACACTGGCGGAGTCCTCACTATCCCCCAGTTTATCTCTGTTCGTGCTGGTCTCCACAGGTGGATTGACAGGACGAACGCAGCGAACAGGTACCCAAACAGGGACATCTTCACCTGTTGGCAGAACATAAACAGAACCTCTGACCTGAGCTCGGTCAGGGCCTCTCCATTGGGTTGTTAGAGGATCCCTCCATTTTATAAGTGCTGGAAGTTGAGCTATTGACTGCCAATGACAGTCGGCAGCGCAGAGACCTTTGTTGTCTCGATTTAAAAAATTTAAAATATATAAGGCAAGAGAGTCATATTGTTGAGGACTCTTGCATAGGGGGTATTCCCCTCTTTTTATTTTTTCAAGAGAAGTTTGTAAGTATGATGAGCTCTTTCAACTATGCCTTGTCCTTGAGGATTGTAAGGAATTCCTGTTGTATGGGAGATATTGAAAGTTTCACAGAATTCTTTAAAGGCACGTGAAGTGTAAGCAGGTCCATTATTAGTTTTGAGGGCATTGGGTGCTCCCATGTAGGCAAACGCTTGCATGAGATGACTTTTTACATCTGAGAATTTTTCTCCTCTATGTAAAGAGGCATATATTAGGTTGGAATAGGTATCAATGGATAAATGAACATATTTATTTGCACCATAGGAGGGGACATGAGTGACATCAGTTTGCCAAACCTCGTTGGGCTTAACGCCTCTTGGGCAGACTGAGTCAGTTTGTTGAGGAATGTAAGGTGCACAAGCGTGACATGTAGTCACTATGGCTTTGGCCTGTATAGGTGTCAGACCAAATTTGAAGCACAGTGAAGCTGCATTGTTATGGAATTTTGAATGAAATACTTTGGCAGCTACGATTTTTTCTGAGGGTTCTAAGTCTGGTGGCGTGAGCATTGCCATGACACTTACGACTGTGTCTGCTTTGGCATTCCCCTTAGCCAAAGGTCCTGGGAGGTCAGTGTGTGCTCTTATATGGCCTATCCAAAAGGGATGGGTTCTTTTGAGTATTAGAGCCTGAAGTGCCTGTAGTTCCTTGGTTACTGTGGAGCGCTCTGATAGTAGAGCTGCTGTTTCCACTTGTGGAACTACAGTAGCTGCATAGTAACTGTCTGTGTAGACGTTAATGGCTTCCCCACTGTACAAGTGGAAGGCATGACAGATGGCCAGTATTTCAGCCTTTTGTGCAGATCCTGTAGGTATTTCCACTAGATAACACTTGTTTTCTGAGACTACTGATGCTTTTCCTTTTCCAGAGCCATCTGTGAATACTGTCCTGGCTTTGGGAATAGGGCTCTGTTGTGTAACAACAGGGGAAGTGACTGGATGTTTTATGTAAAATTGACACCTTTTATCGGGGGGATAATGATGTTCCCACCTGGAAGAATATAGGCAGTGAAGAAGTGTCCAGTCTTTGTCCTGACTGATGAGCATTTGTAATTGGCTCGGCTCGTAAGGAATGATGATAGCATCTGTGTACCAACCAAATATGGTTGCGGCAGCTTCATGAGCCTTTTTTATTAGCCTTCCTACTGCTGTATGAAATGGAAGTATGATTTTATCTGAGCTAAGGCGAGGGTTCACCCAATATAGTGGCCCACTTTGCCATAGGCATCCTATGGGATGACCTCTTGCTGGAAATACTATGAAGTTTAATTCTTGGCCAGGTTTTATTCTATCTAGTTGGGCCTCAGTTAAGGCTCTTTCTACCTTAGCTAGAGCTTCTTTTCCAGCTGTGGTAAGGAGTCTAGGTGAATCTGGACTTTTGTCTCCTTTAAGCATCT
>NW_003852396.1:33106216-33123710 GCF_000181295.1 Otolemur garnettii
CCTGATTTGAAATTTTTAAGGTAGGTCTTATCCAAGCAATGTCTCCTAGAAGCTTTTGGAAATCATGGAGGTTTTTTAAGTGTGATGTTTGTATAGTTACTTTTAGGGGTGTTATAGTTTTTTCTCTTAATTGATATCCTAAATACTGATAAGGCTCTGTGACTTGGACCTTCTCAGAAGCTATTTGGAGTTTTGTTCCTTTTAGCAATACTTGGAGCTGGTCATAGCATGTTAAAAGTTCCTCCTTATTGTCTGCAGCTAGTAGGATATCATCCATATAATGGATTACCATTACCCTGTTGCCTCTTTCTGAGAGGCTTTCCCTAAGCGATTGTATGGCAATATGGACATATGACTGGCACGTGGTTGGACTGTTGGCCATGCCTTGAGGCAAGTACCTCCACTGGTACCTCTGGTTTGGTGCTGCATGGTTAATGGCCGGCACCGAAAATGCAAACTTTTCCCTGTCCTTAGGATGTAACGGTATGGTAAAGAAGCAATCCTTTAAATCTATAATCAATATGTGCCATGAAGAAGGAATTTCTGCTGGACTAGGAAGTCCTGGTTGCAGCGCTCCCATAGTTACCATACAGTTGTTGACCGCTCTGAGGTCCTGCAAGAGCCTCCATTTTCCTGACTTCTTTTTTATAACAAAAATGGGAGTGTTCCACAGTGATGTGGTAGGCTCTAGGTGTCCTAATTCTAATTGTTCCTGCACTAATCGTTGAGCTGCCTGGAGTTTTTCTTGGGTGAGGGGCCACTGAGGTACCCAGACAGGCGTATTTTGTTTCCAAGTTATTTTTTGTGAGGGTATATGTTTTTCTTCAGTGGCCCCAAGCAAAAAGGCTGCTCGTTAGTGAGTACCAGGTTCAATTGGCTAAGTACATCTCTTCCCCATAAATTTAAGGGAAGATATTCCATCACATACGGTTGGAATTCTCCAGTGGCACCTTCCTCATCCTCCCAGTGCAATATTGTTGCTGACCTGAAAGGTTGTGACAAGCCTCCAACTCCCATAATTGAGGTAGCTGGTCTATCTACAGGCCATTTTTGTGGCCATGAGCCCACAGATATCACAGACACATCTGCCCCGGTGTCTAAAATGCCTTGCATGTACTTTCCTTGAACTTTTAGTTGTTTCATAGGTCTATCTGTTAATGATGCAACCATGAAGGCAGCAGTTCCTGTAGAACCAAACCCCCCTTCCCTTTGTGGTTGCAACACGGGGTTGTTGGTCTTAAACATGGGAAGTAGCACCAACTGTGCAAGGCGTGTTCCTTCTGGGATTACTGTAATACCCCTGGGGCTGTGTGCTAAGATTTGTATTTCCCCTTTATAGTCTGCATCTATGACGCCTGGGACCACAAATAATCCTTTTAAGGCTGTGCTGCTTGTTCCTAACAGGAGTGCTAAACATGTACATGGGAGTGGTCCATATACTCCTGTGCCAATTGGCTGCACTCCCATGTCTGGGGTTAGAATTACTCTTTGTCTGGAGGAAAGGTCCAAGCTGGCGCTGTTTGGGGTGGCTCGGACAAGCTGCTCGATAGATAGCTTGTTCCCGGAGGGTACTACTGTGGGTTCAGGGATGTCTGGAGTGCCCCGAAAGATTGTCTGGTTTGTGACGGGCCCTGGGGCTGGGCCCTCTTCCCGTTTCCCGACTGGGTTGAGGTCAGTGGCTTTCCATCTATATCTGAAGTTGATCTGCATTCTCTAGTCCAATGGGGCCCTTTTCTGCATCTTGGACAGATGCCTGGAGGTTTCTGTCCCAGGCCTCTTCCCTTACATTCCTTTTTAAAATGTCCTGACTTGCCACAGTTATAGCAGTTCCCTTTACCTTGTAGCACACCAGCTATGGCTAGCCCTATTTGCTGCGCTTCTGTTACATCTCTGCAAAGCCTCAGGTAGTCAGTGATTTTTCTATGCTTATGTGGTCTGAGGATATCCTGGCAGGCCTTAATTTCTGCTTGTTGAGCAGAGCAGTGTGGAAATGTCTAGGCCGGCCCTGTGGGGTGTGGCTCGGATGAGCCGCTCAATTGACAGCTTAGTGGGGGGCTGACCAATCCCTGCGGGAGGCTGCAGCGCAGGAGCCGGAGGAGGGGCCAGCCCACAGCGCCTGCTGCGCTCCCTCCTGCAGCCGCTGCAGGACCCACACCGCAGCTGCAGCTATAGTGCCTCCCGCCGCTGCCCGCAGCCCGGTGGTGCGGCTGAGGCGACGGTGCTGCCGCCTGTCAGGGGGGTGCCCGGGGTAACCGGTGCGCCCACTGGGGCCCCAAACGCTACTGTGGAGGCGTCCCAGCACAAAGGGCGGTTCCCGGGACGTCAGGAGAGCTGCTCCGTGGAGCTTCATTCACAAATAGAGGGCCCACAACCCTTCTCTGTTTCCCCTTCTATTTCTGCCCCGCTGCTTGTGTCGGGGGATCTAAAGGATGACAGGTCATGGTATAAGGGCCTGGACGCCTGTTCCCCTTCTCCCTCCGGTGCTACAGGAGGATCTTGAGTCCCCTGACACTCGGCCTATGCTCGTTTAAAATCCTCCTGCACTTAACTTAAATTCCTTTTAAGCAACCTGAGCCGGACCAAGGAGGGCGTCTAGAACTGCTCTCCATAATGAGAATGCCCAGGTGGGGAAGCCTTGGGGGCCCTTCTGCCTCAACTCATCTGTCAAATCTTGTTTTACTCCTTCCCAATCATGGGGATTTAGAGCCCCCCCAAAGGCAAACTATGGACTGCTCTCCTGCACTAGTCTTATGAATTCCTGTAAGGTCAATCATGGACCTTCATTCCATGCTGCTTCAGCAGCGCCTTAAGGCTGTTAACTTTCCTTTGTTGTCCACCCATTTCGTAGGGCACTGGGATCGCTAGACGTCTCTCTAGGACTATGTATGGGGGGTAGTGCACTTACCCGATTGCGGACTTATGCGCGCAGCCTCCGCGGTCCGAAGACTGTTTCGCTCCCTCCCGGAGCTACGCCGATCTCGGTGGGACCTCCACTTGACACTGCCCGACCGGCAGGCGGTGTCGGGGAGTTCGTAATGGGCGTATGAGAGGGAGAAGGAAAGGGAAAGGGTGAACACAATCACACAACCACTCATACAGTATAGGGAGAAGACTGAGCCAAAGCTGTTTATTTGGGATCGATACAATCTTATATATGGTTAGTACAGGGGGAGTGGTTATGCTGTTCTGATGGGAGGGGCCCTGCGCTGTGCTCTGCGTTTCTGTCTCAGTCTTATACAATGTAGCTACTTCTATCCTGTTTACTTACCAGCACTGGTCTCTTTATAGGCCTTTTCACGTGGGGGTTGCATTAGGCTAGCACTTCCTCTTACGATGTAGTTTAATATTTCTGTTAACCCTTACACAGGTGGAAGTAGCAAAATGTTTCTATCTCCATAGAGCTGCTAGATATGAAATGCTTAGGGCATTGCTTCTCAGATATTGTTGTACACTTGAATCACCTTGAGATCCTAATATAATGTAAATTTTGACTCAAGAGTTTAGAGAGGGTAAAGTCTAAGGCTGCATGTATGAAAAGTCTCCATGTGTGTTTGCCATGGCTTGTCTGTGGCCCACAACTGTGGGAGTCACACTGAAGGAAAAGGGTAACTGTTGCCGTGACAAGTAATTAACTGGAAGTGATGAGCATGCATGTGACATGCCATAAAACAGTGGAATTCATTTCAGAAGGTGACAAATAAAAGTTTTATTAATGAAGAGAGGTCTATATAATAATTTTAAAATATAAATTAAATTTAATATGTCTGAATAGTCAGCAATCATAGAAAGAAATAATCAATTATCCATTTGCATTTATGTATGTTGTTTTCATTTGTTATGACTTCTGCAAATAATTTCTAAGTACTAACAGGTGGACCTGACCTTTTAGGGAAAATTAATTAAAACTTTCCTTTCAATTTTAGAAGCATAGAATCATTAATTTAACATTTTTCTCTCGGTAGGGAAGATTGCCATTTTTCACCTCTAGTCCAGCCTGCCCATGCCTACTCATCTTCTGTAGAAAAACAGTGGCAGAGTCAAATTTGTCGCACCAATTGATTTTCCTCAAGTAGGAAAATTGTGATGAGGCTACTGTGATATGTTACCACTGAAATACTGGGGTTCTTGGTTTAAAAGTGTCAAGACAGCTGCTCTCCACCAGTGGACACTCTGTGGTTTCTTGTTACTGAGACCTCCTTTTTGCTTGTTTCTTGTCACTGGATCTCCACCCACTTCTTTGCAGTCTATGTCTTTGTGCATCTGGCAATGTTGTGTTCCTTTGTTTCATCAAGGATAAACAAAGTCTTCAATCAGCTATGTACTATTTCCTTGCTGTGCTGGCAGGCATAGACATCCTGCTGACATTGACCATATGCCTACTGCTGATTCTTGAGTGTGAATCACAGGGAGATCAGCCATGCAGGCTGTTTCTTGAAGGTCTACTTGTTTCACTACCTTTATGTTTTAGAAGGATTGAATACACTCTTCTAAGGGCCTTGTTTCATTACCAATTGCAATTCATGGAAATATGCTTCTATTCTTTGCATTACTCAAGTGGTAAGGTTAGCAGTGGAGTGGGAATTTTTCTGAGGGGTTTTCTATCCCTCATGCCTGCAATCTTGTGTATGTTTCTCATTGTCATATTACCGCTCTTGTGTTCTAGTTAATGTATTTCACTGTACCAAGAAGTTTCAAAACTTACTTGGGATGATATCTTACAACATACTTTACTCTGTAATTATAATTCATTTTACAGTCCTCTTAGACTCTCTGATCATCTTCTTCTACTACATCCTAATTCTGAAGACTGTCATGGACACTGCCTCTAGTGAAGAGAGAGCCAAGGCCCTCAACACCTATATCTCCCACATTGGTTGTGTCCTCCACTTCTATGGCATGGTGATTGGTTTGAAAGTCAGCAACAGGTTTGGGAAGTATACGTCAGAGGTGTTCTACACTGTCATGAGCTCTGTCTACTTCTCCTTTCTTTCTTTAATGAATCCTATCATCTATACCTTCAAGACCAAGCAAATCCAATAAGGATATATCTATCTTTTATCTAAATGCAGATTTGGAAGTTAATCATGGATCTGCAGAACTGGACACAAACATAAAGGAAAAGACAATAAAAAACTAACGCCCTGACTCCTCTCTGAGCAAAGAGATAACTTAAGTAGTATCTTTCTGGGAAATTTTTCCTGACCTCAGAGATATATCTGATACATTTTCCATAGTGTACTAAAAATACTAAAGTTCATGCTGTGATGATTATCCCATGGTATTCTTAATCAATATTTTCTTTCTTGTACTCACTAGATTTTTCAGTTCTGACAGAAGAAAGGAACAAGCTCATCACTCTGAACCTGGCATAAAATGAGGAATATCCTGAATATAAACGAAATGATTAAAAAAAATTGGTAGCATTTATTCACATGGCTCTTAGTAGGTACATTGATGTCCATGTAAATCAGAACTGATTTTCCCATAGAAATAGAAAACACAAAATGTAATTAGAATTCGTAAATCTACTACAAATAGATTCATGTCACCCTGGGTATAAGTGATATCCTTTTGACCCTTGTGACACTCACCAAAAAAGACTTATTTGTTTCATCATAGACTATTGCTTAGAATTCTGAGTAATTACATAAGTAAGCCCTGAGGTTTCCACACCTCTGCACATCTCTGTGGTATTTGAGTTTCCATTTTTCCTCACCCATACTTGAGGGACACCTGAATGGCCTGATGACATTGGCTGAGTTGATGGGCTCCTCACAGACAGGACAGAGGGAAGAGGGATCAAGCAGTCTCTTGAGTATCAGGAAAGATGGTACTCTGTGAAGATGCTTTCCACACATATAAACACTCTAACCTGGCTTCCTGAACAGTCTTTGAGAAGGAAGTATTTGGTTTGAGTCCCCAAATATGGCAGGAATGGATCCCTATTTCAGCAGCAAAATTATGAGTGGCTGAGTGCCAGGAAAAGAAATTTGGAATGATTCTTCTTTCCTCTGATGCTAGAAGCAGTCAAAAGAAGACAAAAAGATATTTTGGAGATATTTGTAGTGGAATATATCCCTCGCAGATTGGATACCCCCCACCTATTGCATAGATTTTGTTTTTATGTGAACAAATACGTTACGGCAGATTTCAAATTTTTTTTGGCAGGAACCATGGATGTGATTTAGGAAAACCAAGAATTTTTTTAGACTAAATGTGACATAGCCTGCTTTTATCCATTTTTCTCCATAGAGGTTATATAGCTTTTGCTGAAGTTCCATAAATTGTTACCATTAAATTTTAAAACTAAACTTAGAAAAGTTTTCCAATAAAACATGACATTTCTATTATGCTTGCAAATTATAAAATTAAAATCAAGTTTAAATATATTAAAATTTGTAAACTAAACATTGGTCTAGCTAAGCAAAATTATTATTCAACTGTGTATATTTGCCATCTTTTCTGATACCATTTAGATCAAAAATTGTACAACATGCAATCAACAATGAGAATGATTTCTTATCTAAAGTGGTTTTATAAATGAAAAACTTTAACTATTAACATAATACTATTGACAACATAAAGAAGATCTTAATTTCTCATCTCTAGAATAGTCTATAAAAGTCTGTTGCTCTTTTGAAAGATAATAGTTCCATAACAATACATTTATCAATCAATTATTTCTAAATAGAAATAAGGTTATATATTCTTACAAAGATTTAGTGCACATTGAAAAAGTTGAGTTTGGGGACTGATAGTTTTCATACATCTGCTCTTTCGCTGTGGCCCAGTATTAGTGCGGCCCCTTTTTGGGTAACTGGCTTCCCAGGCCTGGAAGCCGTTCATCACTGGAACTCCATCCCCTTCTTTACAGTGTATGTCTCTGTGTTTCTTGGGAATGGCACACTGCTCTACCTCATCAAGGATGACCACAGCCTTCATGGACCCATGTACTACTTCCTTGCCATGCTTGCAGGCACAGACCTCACAGTGACACTGACCACAATGCCTACAGTAATGGGTGTCTTATGGGTGAATCTCTGGGAGATGAGCCATGGGGCCTGTGAAAAGGCCCACATCATCCACTCTCTTTCTATTGTGGAATCAGGTATCTTGCTTGCCTGGGACCATTTTATTGCCATGGAATTCTACTATATTTTGAAACAACTCCATTTGAAGAAACTTTTTTAAAATGTTCCCAAGTGATACAGTGGCATTTATAAAATTTTACATTAGTCTCCATGAATTCATCAATTTGCCAGTAGTTCATTTCAGGTGTTGGTTTCCTTTTATCCTGTGTTCTCTCTAAATGCTGAGTAGAAACAATTTGAAATACTTCTTATATGTCTAGGAGATGAAATTTAATTTCATATTGTAGTTTTTGTATATTCACTTTTTTATTTTATGAGGTACATTTCAGTTTGTTTACATGTAAATAATATAAAATTCACATGCAATTTATTTTATTATTATTTTCTCTTGTGAGTTATTAGAGCCACATTAACAAAGCCCTCCCTGATATCAGGTTTATTTGCATATTTCTATACTTCTGCATAATTTATTTTGTATATCTTATATTAAAATATGTGTCTCTTGGAAGAAGAATAAGGACTTTAAATCATTCTGTGTGTGTTTATTTTCATAGAACTAAAAATAATATTCAGTCATTCTTTTGGCTGATGGTTTTTTTAAGTCATTACCATGAAACAAAGTTTTGCTAAGCAAAGGTGACATAACAGAAGCAAACACATGAAAATTTTTCTCCTTGGAGTTTTCAAATAAATGGCAAGTCAAAAAAATAAAATAAATTCAACTTAAAGTAAATTCTATGATAAATTGTAAAGCATAAAGAAGAAACTGCTTTGAAACCATGGATCTCAAACACCCTCCCTACTCACCTAATCTGGCTCCCAATGATAAAGGAAATATTGAAAGGAAAACATTTTGATGGCATTCAGAACATCAGGGTAATGACAGCTCTGATGGCCATTCTAGAAAAAGAGTTCCAAATTTCTTTGAAGGGTGGACTAGTCTCTAAAGTCAGTGCCTACTTTCTTTAGGGAAGTAACTGTAGTGCTATTCAGCAAACAGGTAGGTAGCACTTTTCTAGTTGAGTTTCAAACTTAATTGTCAGATGTCCTAAAGTGAAAGGAACAGCATACAGATGCATGAAGGAATTTATTTTCTGTAGAAAATGAAAGCAAAGCCTTCCTGAAGAACAAATAAAGTGCAACTCATAAAGAAGAGAGAATACATTTTAATTGTGCATGCTAATTTTAGTCAATTGCTGAAACACGACTTATATAATATTATTACCAATAAATGAAAGATGAAAAATGTAGCGCTTCATTATTTAGCATAAGATCTTATGAAAGATTAATATGGGAAAGAAGATATAATTAATAGAGAGGAGGAAATATCTAAACACTTGTTTAATAAACACCAGGATTTGCTCAGGAAGTGAATAGATATACTGGAAAGAATTAAAGTCAATTTTAAAGAAAATGATTCAACTTCCTAACTGATCAAGTGAGCAGATGGGGGAATTCTTTCCTGAATTGGGAATATTTTGAAGGATAGTGCTCCTTTTCTAAAACTTTTAAAATATTTCTATAATTGTAAATGCATGAAAAATCATCTTATAACAAGTTCATAAAGATTCACAAGCAATCCAGATTTATGCTTCACCACTTGATAAGGAAATATAATAGATAAGTAATTTTTCTGAACTGTTAATAAGTGATAGACATGCTTCCCCTTTACATCTGAATATTTCTCTTTGTATTTTCCAATGAAAATTATATTTTATGACATAAATATAGTATTCTAGGTAAGATCAAGCAATACATAATTGAATTAATACTATAACCTAACATACAATTAGTTATTTAAATTAGAAAATAGTCACATCTATGTCTTCTCTTACTATATTTTTCACATCCATAATTCAATCTAGGATCACCTAAAGCTTTTTATTTTTATTTCTGTTTAGACTTCTTAAACCTTCAAAATCTTCTCAGCATTTTTTTCCTCGACAGGGACATTTTTGAATGCTATAGGTTAGTTGTTATATAGAATTTCTATCATTTGTGTATCTTTCCTGTTTCATCATGATTAGAATTTAGGTAATGTATTTTTCTTTTCAATACTACAAAATAATATGATCTTTCTCTGTTCACCATGCAATTAGTTATATAACACTTATTTAGTGTAATATTAACGCTATTAGTTTCAATCCCTTGACTAATAGGATGATATCCAGGGATGTCATCTTCACTATACTACTTCTTCCCTTTGTAATTCATAGAAATCTATGAAGAGAAACATTGAAACTAAAATAGTCAGCTCCTCAATAAAATTTCACACATTAGTTTTATCATGCTTTTGATAAATTTCCAAATCTGTCACATCTTTTATATTTATTTATGGACATTACAGTATAAGGAAGAGCTTTTTTTTCAAACATTTATGTAATGCTTTACTCATGCCTGAATGGATTCAGAGAATCTGATTTTATTCAATGGCCATGATTTATTTCCATTGTTAATTTATTTTGAGGCTAAAGTTTTCTAAATTTAGTGAGAAGGAGCTCAACAAATTAGATTTGGGGTCCTTGTGACATATTCCAGTTATATTTTGAGCATTTCTTTAATTTGTGGCAGTGCATTTTGGTCCCAAATTACTCTGTAGTTTTTCACCTCAAGACAAAGAAGAAGCCCTTTTTCCAAGGATGCCTGGATCTTTTAGTGAATAAATTATTAACAAACCAAGTTCTTGAAACAGATGTTGTTTGCCCCTTGTCACTGTTCAGCTATTGCTTTTGATTATTATTTGTGAACAGAGATAGGAATTATTAATATTCACAAAAACACACATATATCCAATTATATAATTATATTTTTATATACGTATGTATCTCCATTGAAAATAGTATATACTTATAATTCCAATCAGAATCCAAACCCTCAAAGTAGGTCCTAGTCTCAACACATTATTTCATCTTTACTGTTTCTGATTGATGAGATTAGAGATTTTACTCTTTTTTTCTTAGTTAGGTTGGCCAAAGGTTTATCTATCTTATTGACATTTTCAAAAAACCAACTTTATGCTTTATTGATCTGTTGTATGATCCTTTTGTTTTCTATTTCATTTAGTTCTGCTCTGAATTTGGTTATTTCTTTTCTTATGCTGAGTTTTGGATTGGAGTGTTCTTCCTTTTCCAGTTGCTTGAGATGTCCCATTAAGTTGTTAACTTCCTCTGTCTCTGTTTTCTTGAGGAAGGCTTGCAGTGCAATAAATTCCCCTCTTAGGACTGCCCTTGCAGTATCCCAGAGGTTCTGATAACTCATCTTTTAATTATCATTTTGTTCCAAAAATTTGGTAATTTCCTTCTTGATCTTGTCTCTGACCAAACTATCTTTGAGCATAAGATTATTAAGCTTCCATGGTTTTGTATGGGTCTGCAGATTCCTGTTGTTACTGAGTTCAACTTTTATTCCATGGTGATCTGAGAAGATCAAGGAATAATTTCTATTCTTTTAAATTTGCTGAGGTTAGACTTATGACTTAAGATGTGGTAGATGTGGTCTATTTTGGAGTATGTCCTGTGGGCTGATGAGAAAAATGTGTGTTCAGTTTTATTAGGATGAAACGTTCTATAGATGTCCATTAAATCCAAATGCTGAATGGTTAAGTTTAAATCCAATTTTTTTTTTTTTTTTTTTTTTTTGCTAACTTCTTGTTGGAGGATCTATCCAACACTGCCAAAGAAGTATTTAAAATCTCCAACTATGATGTAGCTGGGAGTAATCAGGTACCTCATGTCTGTTAGAGTGTCTCTTATAAATTGAGGTGCATTCTGGTTGGGTGCATAAATGTTTATAATTGAAATCTCATCATATTGAGTATTACCCTTGACAAATATAAAGTAACCATCCTTATGCTTGCTTACTTTTGTTGGTTTAAAGCCTATTGTATCTGCAAATAAAATTGCAACACTTGCTTTTTTCTGCTTTCCATTAGCCTGGAATAGAGATGACCATCCCTTCACCCTGAGTCTATACTTGTCTTTCAAAGTAAGGTGAGATTCTTGTTTGCAGCAGATATCTGGCCTGAGTTTTTGTATCCAGTCTGCCAGCCTGTGCCCCTTTAGAGGGCAATTTAAGCCATTCACATTGATTGATTATTGAGAAGCCTGGTATAATTTTAGCTATTGAGTTTTTAGAAAGTCCAGTGAACATCTTTAATCCTTTTGCCACTGTGGAAATTGGAATTTGATGAGAATTTTCTGAGTGGGTTTAGTTATGTGGTGGAAGATTGCACTGATCATTATGGTGAATAGGTCTGAGAATATCCTGGAGGGCTGGTTTAGTTATGGCATATTTCTTCAACATGTGAATGTCATTAAAGTATTTAATTTCTCCATCATAAATGAAACTCAGTTTAGCTGGATACAAGATTCTGGGTTGAAAGTTATGTTTCAGGAAATTAAAGGTCAATAACCACCCTCTTCTAGCCTGAAAGTTTTCAGCAGAGAGATCTGCAGTCATTCTGATATCCTTCCCATTGTAGGTTAAAGTTTTCTTACATCTAGCTGTTTTTAGAATTTTCTCTTTCATATTAACTTTAGTGAAGTTGATTATGATATACCTGGGAATGTCTTATTTGGGTCGAGTAGTGCTGGGGTCCTGAAACTGTCTGCTATTTGAATTTCAGAATCTCTTGGCATGTATGGAAAGTTCTCTTTCATAATTTCATGAATTAGAGTCTCTGTGTTTTTTGAAGCAACTTCATCACCTTCAGGGATTCCTATAAGGTGAAAATTAGTTTTCTTCGAATTATCCCAGAGCTCTCTGTGGGAGGGATCCATTTTTGCTTTCCTTTTGTCTTGATCTTTGAGTGCTTGGACACATTCAAAATCTTTGTCTTCAGTGTCAGAGATCCTTTCTTCTGCCTGCTCCATTCTCTGACTGAGGGATTCTACCGTACTTTTCAGATCTTTGAGGGCTGCAATCTCTTGCCTCAGTGTCTCATAGTCTTTGATCACATTATCTTTGAAATCATTGAATTCTTGAGACAACTTTTGAATAATTTGAAATTCTAATTCCCTCTTTTCCTCCACTCTATTGATCTGATTCACTACCCAGATTCTGAACTTGTATTCTGACATCTCAGCCATCTGTTTATGGATGGGCTCTTCAATTGCATCTGCCCTGTTCTCCCTTGAAGGAGTTGATCCACTCTGGTTGTTCAGGTTGCCAGAATTTTTCCTCTGATTTTGTCCCATGCTAAATTTGCACCATTTGAAGACCGTCCCAAAACCATTCTGCAAGTGACTGCCACCAGAGAAGATACTAGCTTCCTCTGGTTGTCAGGAGAGACAGAATGTATCTGTCTGGAAAAGCCTCAGGGGTGTGAACTTTATTGTTCCCACTGCTTTGCCTGCTGCTCTTTGCCCTGGGGTACTGCGGCCCCAACATGGTTCCCTCTCCACTGACTATCCTCTCACAGATCTTTGCTGCTGGACCTTGAGTTTCAGGAAGCTGGCTGGATCAGTCCTTAGTGGGCACTGCCAGGGTTTCCCAGAGAGTGGGGGGAGTAACTGGCAGCCTTGCTGGGGGCACAGGGCTGGGTCAGTCCTCCTAGCATGCCACTGGGGCTTCCAAGTGGATAGGGGAATGAAGAGCTGGGTCAGTTTCTAGGACTACAGGGACTTCTCAGCGGGAAGTAGAGTGGACGTCAGCTCCACGGGGAACACGGGGTTGGGTCAATCCTCCTAGCACATCGGCAGGATGTCCCAGCCTATTAGTTTAACTTTAAACACACATACATAAACATACATATATATAAAGTTTTCTGGACCTTGGCTAGAGTATTAAGAAATAACTTCTAATGCTATGGTAGTATTAGTAGTAAGGAAACAATATTATTAAATTAAAAAAATATTGGTTATCTAATACAGTTAGCTATAATAAGTAATAAACCTGAAACAGCCAAAGGTAGACTCTGAATCTATGATATAATCATTCTCAATAGCCATAGGTATCTGATAAGGCCTAGGACAAACTAATGACATTTAAGCACTATGCCAAATTTATTATTTAGTCACTGTTCTCCAGCCTCATACTTGTAAGTTTTAGATGACACTTGATAAATTAATATAGAAGTAAGTGGTGGATGTAGAAGAAAAATTATCGATTCTATACAATGCAATACCTGGTTCTCACAAATGTTGTGTCTGTAATTCTCTGAATGACCCTGCAAGTATATTTAAGTTTTTAGACTTTATTTCTCCTGAGATCCAAAAAGGATTTTGGGGGGGGAGTAAGAGCACAGTTAAGATACACTTACTGTTATTCTATTCAAATGAATAGAATGTTAAAGAAAAATAGAGTCAATGTGTTTTTATGGAGAATCTGGACACTTTAAAAGAGTGAGTCTTAGGCACATTGAAATGCAGAGATAACTGCATAATTCATAAATTGTCCTAGAGAAGAATTGTTAGAGGAAGACGTCAATGGGACCAAAACATAAAACAGAAATTTAACTTTCAACTCAAACACATATGCATACATATTTTTTACAATGTTACTCTTTTTATATTTCTCACTTTCAGTACTCAGAAAGGATCCATACACCAATTATTGATGTCTTTCATCAGCTATACTGATCTGAAACTTTGCATCATGTTGTCAGCCAATCAAATGGAAAACTCAAGCACTTCAAATACCATGTATTTTTTGTTTTATTTTGAGGGATTGCAAAAGAGGACAGCATAAATGTGTTAATGAAGGTAGATTTTATGAACAGAACATTTTCATCACATGAATGCGAATCTGCTTAGTCTTCACACCATAGACAAGTGGATTAAGAAATGGAGGGACCACTAAGTAAATACTAGAAAAGAGAATGTGGATGTAAGGGGGGATGTGAGAACCAAACCTGTGTGTAAAGAAGGAGAAGAAGGCCAGGAGGTAAAACTGAAGGAAGACACAAATGTGCGTAATGCAGGTATTGAATGCCTTCAACCGAGCTTCCTTCTGGGGTAAATGGAAAACTGTGGTAAATATCTGGATATAGGACAATGTGATGAATGTGAGGTCAAAGCCCACAAAAGTGAAGGCCACAAACAAACCATATACTTTGTTGATTCGAACATTTCCTGCAGCTAGTTTCACAATGGCCATATGCTCACAGTAAGAGTGGGATATAACAGTCGTGTGATAAAATTGAAACCGACACTTTATCAGTGCTAGGCTTGGGGTTACAAGAATGGCAGCTCTGAGTATGACTGTAACACCTATTTGGGAGACAAGCTGGTGGCTAAAGATGGTGGCATGTCTCAGTGGATAACAGATGGCCACAAAACGGTCCAGGGCCATGGCCACCAGGATGCCTGACTCTACACCTTGAAGCATGTGGATGAGCCACATTTGTAATAAGCAGGAGTCAAAGTAGATTTCAGGCATATTAAACCAGAAGATTCCAAGCATCTTAGGCACAATACTGCTAGTGAGTGCAATATCTGTGGCTCCTAGCATGCCTAAGAAAATGTACATGGGCTCATGAAGACTACGCTCTGATCTGATAACCATCAGAAGCACAACATTTCCAATCACAGCAATGAGAAACATGGTACAGAATGGAATCCCAATCCAGCGCTGCACAGATTCTAGGCCTGGGATCCCTATTAGTGTCAGTACAGAAGGCATGTAGATTGTTATGTTGGAAACAGACATAGTGCCCTTGGGCCTCTTGATGCAAACAAAAAATGTTTCTTAGGCAATGCTATTGTTCCTCTTTTATTTTCTCATTTTATGCAAATTGATCATAGTGAGTTTTCTAATTCTGGTAGACTTCCACGATCTCCCTTATATAATGGAAAGGAAAAGACAGCTCCATAGACACACATCACTGTTTTTAGGGAGGGCTTCCACCAGCACTCCTCTGTAATACGATGTTATGCTAATGGCAGGCTGATCATTAGAACCAGTGAAATCATCTGGGCAAAGGAGTAAAATACTTAAATATCTGATATGTTCTTTCTAGACCTGTGGACAAAAAAGAAAACAACAAAGAAGTTTATTTTGCCTGGTTACATTTTAATCACTGTTTGGTGAATCTCTCCATATCCCACCTTTCAACTACTTTACTAGTACTCAATTGATCCCCCTTTTCTTTCTGGCAGCAACATTTGGAACCTGTAAATTCTCAGACTCTGATCAGTATATTACTGTAAAGGATTTCCTATGAAAGGGAATAGTGATAAAAATAGATGACACCAAAGAAAATATTTATATTCATAGTGAGAAGTGCATCATGGAAGTACTTTATAAAAGATAGTTCAAATTCATATCCTTTTACTGAATCTAGGTCAAAGTCCCTTGTCACTTTTTAAGTTTATTTAAAATGAAAGAAAACTATAATTTCTGTTGCCAATATTTCTAACATCTGAAATCCTTGAAATTAGTGGTGTGTTTAAGAAATCTATGATACACTTTACAGAACACCTAGAAAATGGGGGACTATCGAGAGGCAAGAGAATGGGCAGCAGGAAAGTAGATGGCAAGCAGACTCACTCTTGATAAACCATAGGGGAAAATGAGTGACTTAGCCAGAATTGAAGCAGCTTTCCTGGATTTAAATTTGTTCAGAGGCATCATTAGCATAACATTGATCCTATATAGGCATATTAGATGCTAATGAAATAAAGGTAATCCAGAAATCTTTCATAAGTTTGTGAGCTCAAACATAAGAAATCCAAGGAAAAATAAAGGGATAAAAGGAGAGATTCCTAAAAAGAAAACAAGACAGGAATGACAGAGGACAAATTGGTGATGCCAAAAGGATTCAGAAAAGGGCTATTGAATGACTGAAGACAGTGTACTCACTTAATTGTACAGATGAGGGAAAGTTCTTTGATGAAAATCATCACATTCTAAAAATAACATATTTTTATTTAAGAAATTATTGAGCTACACATTTGTGAAATGAGTGGGATCCAGTGGAAAAAAATAGAGTTGGGTCATTTTATTCTTTCTTAGAATTTTCAATAAAGTTTCTTTAAGTCAACAGGCACAAGTCACCTAACTGTACACTCATTATTACCAATGTGACAGAAACCCACAAAGCAACTTTCTTAATGCTGCTAAATCTCAAATGAAAGAATCAAATCAACAGAGGACATATTATGACAGGAAGGGTATCTTGGCTGTCATATGTTCAGTGTAAACTGCTCAGTCAACTACATACTGTGATCTTTACAGGTTTGCTCCTCAGAGTGTGGTTCAATGATGCCCCCAGCCATGGGAAACTGACTCTTCCTAAACAAGTGCAAAATTTTTTCTCTTCCAAGGATAATCACAATCATGTGCTGATCCTATGAAAGGAAATGGCCATGTCTGAGCTACTCAGAGTAATGAGCTCACAAGTGAGCACCCCTGAGAGGTACAGATACCCCAAGTTTACTCCTGGATGTAAGGTGGGGAGCGTGTTAGTTCCTGGTTCATTGGATGGAGCAATTATTTTTGGAGAAGATGGTAATAACAGGTTATGATAACAAATCTAGAAATTGTGAGATTTACTATCCAATTGTTGAAAACTTTTTGTGCACTTACCAGATAACTTATGAATGCTGTCCATTCTTCATGTAACTTTCTGTCATTAATTCTCCTCCATAGATTCTCGTTCTCTCAAATTTTGTGTTCTGCAGTGGCTCCACTTTCTGTTTGCCCTCTGTGTAACAGCGCCAAGTTGAGGTCAAAAGCACTGATCACACCTACAGTGTGTCTTACATGGGTACATGTGAAATTTCCTAGGTGTAGAATATAAATGGCTTAACACAGTAACTAAGAAAATCCCATGAAGGCTATGTTGACCAGTTTGATGAAAGCATCTCAGATTGTGTGTAAAACCAGCACATTGTACCCTGTGATTGCATTAAGGTACACAGCTATGATTTAATAAAGAAAAAAAAAGCTCTGATACCTTTGGTGTTGGGATGCCTGCCAATATGACATTGTGGACATCTTTCAGGTAGCTTTTCACACTTTTCTTTTGTTTCTATAATGAAGGCAATCTTCTTCTGCAAGTGTGTCTGAGACCAGCTTTGTGTGTTCATCCTCCAAGAAAAGTCATAGCAAGGTCTGCAGCATTCTGGAACACAGTATGAATTTCTTGTGCTTAAATTGGAGAAGAAAGCTTCTAGTCACCAATTTTAATGTTCCTTAATGACTATGTGGAGGATGAGGAAGAGTCATTAACGTGGAATGAGGGATTTCCTAGTCATAAACCCAAACCACGAGAGACCCTGAAGACTTTACGTCAGCTCTCTGGGGTTTATCATAGCTTAATATCTCTGTAATTATTTCTATACTGAAAGAAATTGCATCACTTTCCCTTTTTCTGTTTTCCCACAGGATAAATTCAGAGATATTGACATGAACAAGTTTTCTCTTATATGCTATTTTCTTCTCTTTATTAGACATTTTTTCCT
>NW_003852396.1:33125160-33143671 GCF_000181295.1 Otolemur garnettii
AATGAGCATAGGTGTCAGTTCATATTCATTCTTTAGGTACTTCACTTAGGATAATGGTCTCCAGTTCTATCCAAATTGTTGCTGAAGGTATCAATTCATCTTTTTTTTATGGCTGTGTAATATATCATGATATCATATACCACATTCTATTAATCCATTATGTAATGGTGTGGTTTGGTTGATTCCACATCTTTGTAATTGTGAATTGTCTGTAGTAAATATTCGAGTGTGTGTGTCTTTTCAATAGAATGACTTTTTAATAAAAATTTAGATAGATACCCAGTAGTAAGATTACTAGATCAACTGGTAGGTTTATTTTTAATTCTTTGACTAATCTCCATACTGTTTTCCATACAGGTTGTTCAAATGTTCAGTTTCACCAACTGTATATAAGAGTTATCTCCTCTCTGCATCCTCCCTAGCACCTATCTGTAGCATCTTTCCAGAAATTTGCTTATATCAGGGACATTTGAGTTATTGTAGGATCATGTATATGTTACCATAGCTCAATATAGCAGCTATTTCTTATATTTCCAATCAGATTAGCATGACAAAACTGATATAATGGTCAGTGTGATGTTTTATTTCCAGCCACTTCAGGTTTCTCAGTGACAGAGGGGAAGAAAATTAAGCATAGCCTTGTAACAGGAATGTAAACAAATAGACTTCCCTGTTTCTGGTGAATGTGAGCCATTCCAATTCCATATTTCAGGATTTCATAATGTCAATTGGAAAGCTCACTTATTCTTACAATTGAGGCTTATTATGAGCCTTGGTCTTCTGCTTTCTTTGCTCTTGCACTTTAGGGCTAAGAGCTTTTCATGAAACTATCACAGAGACAGTGTGGCCTCACATTTAGTTATTTTAAAAAATTATATTTGTAATTTCTAAAAATACATGTCATTTTCTAGTTTTAGGTTCATAGAAAAAATGAGTAAAAAGTACAGAGAACTTCATATGACAACCGTCCCAACACTTGTACAACTTGCTCCATTATTAGCATCTCATGCCAGGGTGGTAGCATTTGTTATGATCAGTTAACCAAATCTAAACATCGTCAGCCAAAGTCAATAATTTATATTAGGGATTCATTCTTAGTTAAATTTTATTTACTTGGCAAATATATAAAAACATATATCTGATATTATAAAAATCTTACGGATTAGTTTGATTGACCCGTATATCTTTTGCATTCTCTGTTTATCTCTCCCTCTTACCAATCCCCCTAAGCAACCACTGATATTTTTACTCTTTCCATAGACATTTTTTCTTTCTTTTTTTTTATCGTTTGTGGTTCATTGAGGGTACAAAATAGGTTACACTCATTGCATTCGATAGGTAAAGTCCCTCTTTTAGTTGTGTCCCACCCCCAAGAGCTGTGCCATACATCGTAACCCCATCTTTCTCCCTCCTCTCCTCTTCCCTCCTGCTTCCTCATTCCCCCTCTACTTGAATTGATTTTTTCTCTTATGTGAATATGTATTAGATGGTCTACTGATTTCACATTAAGATTGAGTACATTTGATTCTTGCTTCTCCATTCTTGTGATACTTTACTAAGAATGTCACATCATATACAGAGAGTTCTAACTTGTCAGGTTGTCCCAGTGACAAGATAACACACTGACCACAATTCTGAATTTGTATTAGACAATACTAATTTCTAGTAACATAACAACATCATTGTTTTTCTTCTGGTACTTTATTCACATGTATGAATCTATGGCTTCTTAGCTTTGCTTGCATAAGAGGATGTGAATGGAATTTATCTGTAATTTATAGGTGAAAATATTTTAATTATGGTATTTACCCTCCATATTATTTTATTCATTTGCAGTGTCAAATGAGAGCTTCACATTGAAGTGGTAAAGGAAGGCTTCTCAAGAAGGATGGGTTCATATAAGCTTATACTGGGAAGATTAAAATACTTAACTCTTCAATTCTAAGACATCAAAAAGTATTCAAAAGTATAAAGAACATCCAGGAAAACATGATCTCACCATAAGAATTATTAAAGTACCAGTAATCAATCCAGGAATGATAAAGACTTTTAAATTTCCAGTTAAAAAATTCAAATCAGCTGTCTGGAGGAAGTTCAATGAATTTCAAGACAACCCAGAGAAGGAATTTAGAAGCTGGTAAGAATATTTTAACAAGGAGATTGATATAATAAAGTAAAATCAAGAAGAAATTTTGGTCCAACTGAAAGACCAGAAAAAAAAATTTAAAAAATAAGAAATTTTGGAGCTGAAAAACTCAATGAGAAATTGCAAAATTCACCAGAATATCTGAACAGCAAAATTAATCAAAAAGAAAGAAAGGCTTTAAGACAGGCTCTTTGAAAATACACAATGAAAAGAGAAAGAAAAAAAAGAATAATAAAAAAAAAGCATGTCCACAAAATTTAGCAAATTGCCTCCAAAGAGAAAATCTAAGAATTATTGACCTAAAAGAGAATGTAGTGAAAACGATTGGTATATGTGTTTGTTAATATTATTGAAACAAATTGTAGAGAAATTTTCAAAACTAAAGAAAGATTATGGTATTAAGGTGAAACAAGGTCATAGAACACTAAGCAGATATAATTCAAACAAAACTATTTCAAAACATTTAATAATCAACTTTATAAAGGTCATGAATAAATAAAAGGCCCTAAGGGAAGCAAGGAAAAAGAAAAAAATAAATAAAACAGATAAAGGAGCTCAATATGTCTAGCAGTAGACTTTGTGGTGGAAAACTTACAGGCTTAAAGCAAATGATGAGATACCCTAATTACCACATCGTTTACTCATATCAAAGCACCACATGTTGTCTATAAACATATATAACTATTATAGATCTGTTATATTAAAATTAAACACTAACTTGTAGGATGGCAATGAAGTGTGCAAATAATTGTTGTTAAGAGCTTCTGAGGGTTCTCCATACTTCCTTCGAAAATGTTGTATTAGTTTGCAGTCCCACCAGCATTGCAAAAGTGTTCCCTTCTCTCTACATCCATGCCAGCATCTGCAGTTTTGAGATTTTGTGATGTGGGCCATTCTCACTGGGGTTAGATAGTATCTCAGGGTGGTTTTGATTTGCATTTCTCCAGTAATTAGGGATGATGAGCATTTTTTCATATGTTTGTTAGCCATTTGGCTGTATTCTTTAGAGAAAGTTCTATTCATGTCTCTTGCCCATTGATATTGGGATTGTTGGCTTTTTGTGTGTGTATTAATTTGAATTCACAGTAGATCCTAGTTATCAAGCTTTTGTCTGATTCAAAATATGCAAACATCCTTTCCTATTGTGTAGGTTGTCTATTTGCTTTGGTTGTTGTCTCCTTAGCTGTAAAGAAGCTTTTTAGTTTAATTAAATCCCATTTGTTTATTTTTTTTCTTTTTTTAATTATTTTTATTGTTAAATCATGTTTGTGCACATTAATACTATCATGGGGTACAGTGTTTTGTTTCCATATACAATTTGAAATACTTTCATCCAGTTGGACAACATAGCCTTCATGTCATTCTCATAGTTGTTGTGTGAAGACATTTATAATCCACATTAGGAAAGATTCACATGTACCCTTATAAGATAAATCATAGGCATGATCCCTGCAATCCCCCTCCCTTCACACATCCTCTCCCCCTCCCCTCTCTCCCCCCTTTCCCTGCATTCTCGGACAAAAATTGGGTTATAACTTTCCTATGATGGCTAACAGTTTCATAATAGGGTTGAGTACATTGAATACTTTTTCTTCTATTCTTGAGATACTTTTCTAAGAAGAATATTTTCCAGCTCCATCCATGTGAACATGAAAGAGGTAAAGTCTCCATCATTCTTTATGGCTGCATAATATTCCATGGTGTACATATACCACAATTTATTGATCCATGGGTTAATGGGCACTTGGGCTTCTTCCATGACCTAGCAATTGTGAATTGGACTGCTATGACCATTCTGGTACAAATGTCTGTATCATAGTGTGATTTTTGGTCTTCTCGATATATACCTAGCAGAGGAATTATAGGATCAAATGGCAGATCAATTTTTAGTTCTCTAAGTGTTCTCCAGATGACTTTCCAAAAGGGACATATTAGTTTGCATTTCCACCAGCAGTGTAGAAGAGTTCCCTTTTCTCCACAACCCCGCCAGGATCTTTGATTTTGGGATTTGGGAATATGAGCTAATCTTACTGGTGTTAGATGATATCTCGAAGTAGTTTTGATTTGCATTTCTCTGATGATTAAGGATGATGAGCATTTTCTCATATATCTATAGATCATGCATCTGTCTTCTTCAGAGAAGTTTCTCTTTAACTCCCTTGCCCACCCTGAGATGGGCTCACTTGTTCTCTTCTTGCTAATACGTTTGAGTTCTGTGTGTATTCTGGTTATTATACCTTTGTCAGAAACATAACCAGCAAATATCTTTTCCCATTCTGAGGGCTGTCTGCTTACTTTTCTTACTGTGTTCTTGGCTGTGCAGAAGCTTTTTAATTTGAGGAGATCCAAGTAGTGTATTTTTGATGTTGCTTCAATTGCCCAGGGGTTCCTCCTCATAAAATATTTTCCCAGGCCAATTTCTTCAAGAGTTTTCCCTACACTTTCTTCTAGTGTTTTTATACTTTCAGGTCTTAAATTTAAATCTTTAATCCAGTGAGAGTCTATGTTAGTTAGTGGTGACAGGTGTGGGTCCAGTTTCAGTCTTTTGCAGGTTGCGAGCCAGTTCGTCCAACACCATTTGTTGAATAGGGAATCTTTCTCCACTCAATGTTTTTAATTGGCTTGTCAAAGATCATGTATCAGTAAGTAGCTGAGTTCATCTCTTGGTTCTCTATTCTGTTCCATACTTCTACTTCTCTATTTTTGTACCAATACCATGCTATTTTGATCACAATGGATTTATAGTATAGTCTGATGTCTGGTAGCATGATTCCTCCTGCTTTGTTTTTGTTTCTGAGTAATGTCTTGGCTATTTGAGGTTTTTTCTGGTTCCATATAAAGTGAAGTATTATTTTTTTGAGATATTTAAAGTATGACAATGGAACTTTAACAGGGATTGCATTAAAATTAATATTGCTTTAGGTAGTATGAACAATTTTACAATATTAATTTTTCCCAGCCATGAGCATAGTATGTTTTTCCATTTGTTAACATTTTCAGCTATTTCTTTTTTTAGAGTTTCATAGTTCTCTTTATAGAGATTTTTCACATCCTTTGTTAGGTAAACTCCCAAATATTTCACCTTCTTTGGCACTACTGTAAATGGGATAGAGTCCTTGACTATTTTTTCACCTTGACTATTGTTAGAATATATAAAGGCTGCTGACTTGTGAGTGTTGATTTTGTAACCTGAGACACTGAGAAGTGATTCCTTGAACACTTCTAAGAGTTTTGTAGTAGAGTCCCTGGTGTTTTCCAGGTATACAATCATGTCATCTGTGAAGAGTGAAAGTTGGATCTTTTCTGATCCTATGGGAATACCCTATATTGCCTTTTTCTTCCCTAATTGCAATGGCTAAAACTTCCATTACAATGTTAGAGAGCAATAGGGACAATGGGCAACCTTGCCTGGTTCCTGATCTGAGGGGAAATGATTTCAATTTAATTCCATTCAATATGATATTGGCTGTGAGTTCGCTGTAGATGGCCTCTATCAGTTCAAGAAATGTCCCTTCTATACCAATTTTCTTAAGTGTTCTAATCATAAATAGATGCTGGATATTGTCAAAAGCTTTTTCTGTGTCAATTGAGAGAATCATATGGTCTTTATTTTTTAATTTGTTTATGTGATGAATTATATTTGTAGATTTATGTATGTTGAACCAGTCTTGAGGTCCTGGAATAAAACCCACTTGGTCATGGTGTATAATTTGTTTGATGTGTTGCTGGATTCTGTTTGTTAATATCTTGTTGAATATTTTTGCATCAATATTCATTACAGATATTGGTCTATAATTTTCTTTTCTTGTTGGGTCTTTTCCTGGTTTGGGGATCAAGGTGACGTTTGCTTCATAGAATGTGTTGGGTAGTATTCCGTCTTTTTCTATTTTTTGGAAAAGGTTGAATAGTATGGGTACTAATTCCTCTTTAAAGGTTTGGTAGAATTCTGACGTGAAGCCATCTGGTCCTGGGCTTTTCTTTTTAGGGAGATTTTGTATAATTGATGCTATTTCAGAGCTTGATATAGGCCTATTCAACATTTTCACATAGTTCTGATTAAGTCTTAGAAGGTAGAGTGCTTCCAAGTATTGGTCAATTTTCTTCAGATTTTCATATTTCTGAGAGTAAAGTTTCTTGTAGTATTCATGGAGGACGTCTTGAATTTCTGAGAGGTCTGTTGTAATTTTGTCTTTACCATTTCTGATTGATGAAATTAGAGATTTAACTCTTTTTTTCTTGGTTAGGTTGGCCAATGGTATATCTATTTTGTTAACCTGATCAAAATCCCAACTTTTTATTTGTTAATCTCTTGTATAATCCTTTTGTTTTCAATTAATTTAATTCTGCTCTAATTTTTGTTATTTCTTTTCCTCTGCTAGGTTTTGGATTGGAGTGTTCTTCCTTTTCCAGTTGCTTGAGATGTCCCATTAAGTTGTTAACTTCCTCTGTTTCTGTTCTCTTGAGGAAGGCTTTCAGTGCGATAAATTTCCCTCTTAGGTCTGCCTTTGCAGTATCCCATAGGTTCTGATAACTTGTCTCTTCATTCTTGTTTAGTTCCAAGAATTTGGTAATTTCCTTCTTGATCTCATCTCTGACCCAACTATTATTGAGCATAAGGTTATTTAGCTTCCACATTTTTGTTTAGGTCTGCAGATTTCTGTTGTTGCTGAGTTCAACTTTTATTCCATATTGGTCTGAGAAGATGCAAGGGATAATTTCTATTCTTTTAAATTTGCTGAGGTTAGACTTGTGACCTAGAATGTGGTCTATTTTGGAGTATGTTCCATGGGCTGATATGTAAAATGTGTACTCAGTTTTATTAGGGTGAAGTGTTCTATAGATGTCTGTTAAATCCAAATGCTGAGTGGTTAGGTTTAGATCCAAAATTTCTTTGCTAAGCTTCTTATTGGAGGATCTATCTAGACCGCCAAAGGAGTATTAAAATCTCCGACTATGATGGAACTGGGAGTAATCAGGTTGCTTATGTCCATTAGAGTGTCTCTTATAAATTGAGGTGCATTCTGGTTGGGTGTGTAAATACTGATAATTGAAATCTCATCGTATTGAGTATTACCCTTAACAAATATAAAGTAACCATCCTTATCCTTGCTCACTTTTGTTGGTTTAAAGCCTATTGTATCTGTGAATAAAATTGCAACACCTGCTTTTTTCTGCTTTCCATTACCCTGGAATATAGATGACCATCCTTTCACCCTGAGTCTATGCTTGTCTTTCAAAGTAAGGTGAGATTCTTGTATGCAGCAGATATCTGGCCTGAGTTTTTGTATCCAGTCCACCAGGCTATGCCTCTTTAGAGGGCAATTTAAGCCATTCACATTGATTGAGAATATTGATAAGTCTGGTATAATTTTGCATATCAAGTTTTTTTAAAGTCCAGTGGGCATCTTTAATCCTTTTGTCACTGTGGAGATTGGAATTTGGTCAAAATTTTCTGGGTGGGTTTATTTATGTGGTGGAGTGTAGGAGATGCCAAGATCCAGATGACATCTGAGCAAGATGATCTGCAGCTGAGGTGTGGACATTGAGCCATTCCTCCACAGGAGTTCCTTGTGGAAGAAGAGCTCATGCCCTCAGCATGTAGTCATTGTTAATTACTCCCCTCACCTGTATCATTCCGTTTCAATAAAAGGCTGGTGCGGAGGTGCTTGGGGCTACCTGGAATGTAAGGGCTAGCCTGCCTTCCACAAGCTTGTACTTCTAATCCTCCTCTTGCCTAGTTCCTTCCTGCGCTAACCGAGACCAAGGCCATAAGAGCCCGATGGGTCACGACATTTTGGCATAAGTTGGCAGGATATAGCAGGACACAACAGGACACCAGGGACATGAACCAAAGGAGTCAACACCCAGATGTAGGTGAGGCCTTTGGTAGACAGTGGAAGGAAGTCTGAAGGGAAACTCTGCTCAGGGAAAGTGAGACCTTTTGGCCAATTTAAAAGAAGGTAATTGGAAGTCCAAAGGGAAACTCCACTCAGGGAAAGTGGGACATTTGGCCAATTTAGAAATTAAGAAACTGCCCTCAGAATAAGTAAGGTGTTTGATAAAATAAGCAAAGATATGGGTAACTTTCTGTTTGGGAAGTCACGGGAAGTAGAAACTGAGGAAGAAAGCGATGTTCAATCAGTATCTGAAAGAGGATAGTGAGGTTCAGTGGGAAACTGGACCTAAGAAAAATTGGGAAGCGAGAGCATATGATACAGATATGAATGAGCAAGTAATCACCTCTATGACCACTATGGCTGAACAAATTAAACAACTGGAAGATCAGATAAATAGTCTCACTGTCAGAAATGCTAACTCAGAGCACCTCATATTGCCCTCAGCACCTCCCTATGTAAATGAACCACCTGTGACTTCTGTTATGAAGGCTGTATTAAAAGGGCATAATACTGGTGACTTCTTTTTCTGGTTATGGTCACTGATATTCCTCCTGATTCACAACACCCTCAAGGGCGCCAGCGTTTTGACCACCATATGATCACCTTTTCGGTTCTGAAAGATTTGAAACAGGCTGTAGCACAATACAGTATGCAGTCCTCATTTTCCAGCGGTCTGTTACAGGGGCTTGCATAGGAACAGCGGTTCATTCCCTATGACTGGGATATGATAGCCAGAACTGTTCTTGAATCTGGACAGTATTTACAGTTTAAAACCTGGTAGAAGGAGGAAGCTGACCTAATGAGTTGCCAAAACCAACAGAGAGGCATCCCAATAACATCTGAACAGCTCATTGGGTCTGGGCAGTGGCTGGGGATTCCCAATCAGCTTCAATACAATGAAATAGCTGTAGTCCAGACAAGACGGTGTTGTCTTAGGGCCTGAGAAAAGGTTCAGGCTCCTGGAGATGTCTCTAAATCTTTCATTAAAATAATGCAGTCGGGAAATGAACCTTATACTGACTTTCTAGCCTGACTAAAAACTGCAGTCGATAAGGCTGTTGCCCAGCCAGAGCTAAGAGACATGCTTTTCCAAACTTCCGCATTTGAAAATTCCAACTCAGAGTGTCAAAAGACCCTGCGACCTTTGAGAGCACAAAATGCTCCCTTAGAGGAGTATATACGGGCATGTGCTGACATAGGAATGGAATCCTATAAGGCTAATTTACTAACTACTGCTTTAAAAGAAGGGGTCACTTCGTATCCTCCCCTTAAATAATAGTTCTAGGTTTCTGTTCACTAAAGCTCTTTTCACTCTTAATTTTCTCAGTCTCAGCAATGATGAAAAGACAGCTGCAGAATGCCATTGGACATCTTTCATTCATGCACCATCCTCTCCAGTACAACAATTGATCTTTTATAAAAAATATGATATGACAGAGTGGAAGCCTGGTTATGTACTGCATTAGGGTCGAGGCTTTGCCCATATTATTACTGAATATCAAGAAAAGCAGTGGCTACCATCCTGCTGGATTAAGCCTTGACACAAACAGGAAAGTTTACCAGCACCTTCAACAAGTTTGTTTTCACTAACCTTTCTTCTACAGGACCTTAGCTTAGGCAATTTCATAGTGGAGAAATCCTGGATCAATCTCCTCTGTGGGAACTCATGCTGCCTCTCCCATGTCTCTGCCCAGCCTCAGCAGGAAGCAGTTAGGAGCGGTCAGCGCCCCTTTCCCTGAAGAGACAGCAGGAGATTCTATGCAGAGTGAGAGGATTGATATAGGATTTCATTATTTGGGGCTGTATATTAAGCCTGAGGCAAGCTTAGGATGCATCATCTAAACCTTGGAAAATTAGGACAACAAAAACCTCAAACAACAGGCTTTAAGGTAAAGGTTATTCTGGTATCGGCAAGGTAAGAAAATTTCACTTGTTGGGTTCATTTCTATTTCCGTTGGGCACCTGATCTTTCTTTACTTAAAGTTATACTGCTTTTTGGAAAGGGTCTGAGTTTGCAGCCCTTTCTCCACCTAAGCTTTGGATGATGCTTAATACTTCCTATGGAAGTGTCATGAGCCCTATGGGTCAGCCCATAGCACATAGTTGAGTGGTGATTAGTGCATAGGAGACAAGATTTCCCCCATGCCTAGTTTGGCTAAAATGAGTTTCCTTTATATCTGAATTAGCTCTGGTGTATTTTTATTATGCTTATATGCCCTTTTGTTTCTTTTACTCAGCAGAAAGCTCCTCAGTGAGGAGAACGGCAGAAACAACCAACGACAGACCTTCTCCCTTGCCTATTCAGAAATGTCTTTAATACATACACTAGAGGGGGGAAATGTAGGAGACTGCCAAGAGCCAGATGACATCTGAGCAAGATGATCTGCAGCTGAGGTGTGGACATCAGGCCATTCCTCCATAGGAGTTCCTTGTGGAAGAAGAGCTCATGCCCTCAGCACGTAGTCATTGTTAATTACTCCCCTCACCTGTATCATTCCATTTCAAAAACAGCTGGTGTGGAGGTTGCTTGGGGCTACCCAGAAAGTAAGGGCTAGCCCACCTTCCACAAGCTTGTACTTCTAATCCGCCTCTCACCTGGTTCCTTCCCGCAATAACAGAGACCAGGGCTGTAGGAGCCTGACAGGTTGCAACAGTGGAGGATTGCCCTGATCATTATGAAGGATAGGTCTGAGAATGTCCTGGAGAGTGGTTTAATTATGACAAATTTCTTCAACATGTGAATTTTGTTAAAGTATTTAATTCCTCCATTGTAAATGAAATTCAGTTTAGCTGGATACAGGATTCTGGGTTGAAAGTTCTTTTATTTATTTTTTTTTTTTTTTGAGGAGACTGAAGGTCGATGACCCCCCTTTTTTGGCCTGAAAGGTTTCAGCAGAGAGATCTGCAGTCAATCTAATATTCTTCCCCTTGTAAGTTAAGGTTTTCTTGCATCTATCTGCTTTCAGAATTTTCTCTTTCATGTTAACTTTAGTGAAGTTAATTATAATGTGCCGAGCCCCAAGGAAGCAGGGTTGGTGGCCACAAGAGCAGCCAGCGGGGAGCGGGGGGTGGGGTTCTCAGTCCTGGATGCCTGCTGCCAAGTCTCCCAGAAGTGGGGAAAGCGGCCGCTCAGCCAGAGGGTGGGGCTCAGTGCTGGGTGCCTGCCGCCAAGCCCCTGGGAATCAGGGACAGTGGCCGAGTGAACAGCCATTCAGTGGGATTCATTCCTGGGTACTTGCCAGTAGCGAGCTCCTGAAAAGCAGGGACAGCGGCCGGGGAGACAGCTGGGCACAGAACGCACTGGCTGGCTGGATCAGTCCACACAGAGCAAGCATGGTTCAAGCAGTTCTCCCAGTGTAGGACCGGGGCAGAGGCTTGGTCCTTCAGGGGTGGGGGGACACTGCTCTTGGCTCTCCTTTCACTGTCTCTGCTGGTAAGGGGGGGGAGGGTTGACTGGAAACTCAAAATGGCAGTATGCCCACCAGTTCCACTTTTCTGTCTGGGCCTGGGAGAGGGTGTTCGGAATCTCAGGAGGGTCCCTCCAGAGAGTAGACCCCCCCATGGGTTGCTATCACTCATGGAGTGAGATAATAGGTACTCGGTTTATCAATTGCCTATAGGAGACTCAGAGGAGCAGTTAAAGAGAAAACAAAGGAAAAGTACAATTTTCATGGGGGAGGGATGGACATTTATTCTCTGGGGTGTATTATGTACTTGTAGATTGCCTTCTAGGAGTTGCACCTTACATCCACAGAGGGGTCCTGCTGATATCACTCTTCTCTTTCAGCTGAAGTCCCAGTCTTCGACTTTGTTGGGTGTTTTCTGGACTTTATCCTTTCTTCTGGATAGGAGCTTCTGTTGGAGGCTGGTACCTGTTTGCCATCTTCCATTTGTTTATTTTTGTTGTTGTTGCAATTACCACGGCAGTCTTCTTCATAAACTCTTTCCCCAGGCCAATATCTTTCAGGCCAATGTTTTTCCTATACTTCCTTTAAGAATTTTTATTGTTTCATGCCTTAAATTTAAGTCCTTTTTCCATCTTGAATCAATTTTTATGGGTGGGAAAGGTGTGGGTCCAGTTTCAGTCTTTTACAAGTGGATATCCAGTTCTCCCAGCTCCATTTACTGAATAGAGAGTCTTTCCCCTAAGGTATGTTCTTCTTTGTTTTATTGAAGGTTAGGTGGTTGTAAGATGTCAGTTTCATTTCCTGGTTTTATATTTGATTCCAAATGTCTATGTCTCTATTTTTGTGCCAGTACCATGCTGTCTTGACCACTATGACTTTGTAGTACAGCCTAAAATCTGGTATGGTGATGCCCCCAGCTTTCTTTTTATTACTAAGAACTGCCTTAGCTATCCAGCTATACGGTTTTTTTTTTTTTTTTGGTTCCATACAAAACACAGAATCATTTTTTTCAAATCTTTAAAGTATGATATTGGTATTTTCATAGGGGTGGCATTGAATAGATAGGTTGCTTTGGGAAGTATAGACATTTTAACAATGTTGATTCTTCCCAGCCTTGAGCATGGTATGTTCTTCTATTTGTTAATATCCTGTGCTATTTCTTTTCTTCCGGTTTCATAATTTTCTTTATAGCGGTCCTTCACCTCATTTGTTAGGTATATTCCTAGGTATTTGAATTTCTTTGGAGCTATGGTAAAGAGACTTGTGTCCTTAAGTAGCCTCTCATCTTGGCTGTTATTGGCGTACACAAAGGCAACTGACTTGTGAACATTGATTTTATATCCTGAGACATTACTGAATTTTTTGATGACTTCCAGTAGTCTTGCGGTTGAGTCTTTGGAGTTCTCTAAGTATGGAGAATCCTCAAAGAACTCAAATTAGACCTCTCATTTGGTCCTGCAATTCCATTACTGGGCATCTACCCAGAAGGAAAAAAAATCCTTTTATCATAAGGACACTTGCACTAGACTGTTTATTGCAGCTCAATTTGCAATCACCAAAATGTGGAAACATCCTAAATGCCCACCAACCCAGGAATGGATTAATAAGCTGTGATACATGTATACCATGGAATATTATTCAACCATTAAAAAAATGGAGACTTTACAGCCTTTGTATTAACATGGATTGAAGTGGAACACATTATTCATAGTAAAGCATCACAAGAATGGAGAAGCATGAATCCTATGTACTCTATTTTGATATGAGGGCAATTAATCACAAGGGGAAGGGGTGAGCATAGAGAGGAAGAGGAGGGAGGAGTGGGGAAGGGATTAGCAGAGAGATGGAGGGAGGGAGAAGGGTGGGTTCTTGGTGTGTATCACACCTTTTGGGGACTGTAAGAGGGATGTTACCTAACTAATGCAATCAGTGAAACTTAGTTTCTTGTTCTCTCAATGAATCCTCAACAATAAATTAAAAAAAATTCTAATAGGTTTAGGGCATGATCATCTTAAGATCTCCTGATCTTAGGCTCTGACTGATGCCATGTTACCACATGCCTTGTGGCATATGTCAGGTTAACTTTCAAAATAAGAAAGCACAAAATAATGTATTAAACTTGTAAAAGAAAAAAAAAGTACTTATATATTATCCTCAATATTTAAGAACTAATATATTGAAAATACACTATCCCATTTTTATGATCCAACTACAATGAGTACTTTCAAAATTATTATAAAACACGTTTTTAAAAAATAAATTGATAGAGTGAATTAGACACAGACAGAAAAAATATGTAAATGTCACCACTTATTATCTTACACACTATCAGTTGGTATAAAACCAAAACCCCTCTTAATTATGCTTCACTCTATTAGCTGCTCATTGTAAGGAGAATCATAATTTTACCCATCACACTATCAAAGTTTGAAAATATCGATAATAAGCAGGGGTATCAAGAATTCAAGCAAATGTTATTTTAGTAATTGGTGAACTTGATGCAATCACTTGAGAAGTTAATTTTGGAGCTTCTAGAAATCATATTTGTTACATGATATATTTTACTCTTTCAAACAATCTTATGTTCAAATATTTTTCCAATAATTGTCCTGGTCCAAGTGGCGAGAAGGTGGATGGACCTGGCAATCCTCTTGGCTTTGTAATGACCTGTATTTTTTTCTATTTTTTATTTGTAGGATTCAGTTTGGATCTAATTTTGAAATCTGAAGACTAGACTGGGGGCAGAGAAAAGAGGGTGGACTGCAGCCAGCTTTTTACAGAGGCTCCAATCCAGAAGGAGACTTAAAGGACACAAGTTTAGCAAGGGAGCTGATGGTTTGGAGCGGAGGCAAGAGAGAAGATTGAAGAACTCACTTCAACCTTGTTGAGGTGAGCTGCAACCCCCAAAATACAATCAAAATGTACAAAATCCACCACCAAGTAGACAGGAGTTCCCGCCCCAACAAGAAGGGCTTGCAGTTTGCTGCATACAAACAAGCAAGCAGAGTTCAAATATCTTCCCACTCTATCCCACAGGAGAAATCCCCTAAAACTGGACCTCCTACCCCTGCTGGTGTGCCGCAGCACCCTCCTGCCAGGCATAAACTGTAAAACTATATAAAACAGTATATATTCCCTATCTGCAACTCTGAACTCTGAGGATTCCCCCCTCCTCTCACCTCAAGCTCTGGAGGTTTGTCACCCATGGACTCCAGATTCTTGGACATTTCCTTGAGATGAGTCAGTGGAGGAGGAAAGGGCTGGTGCTGGTCTGTGCTGACTCTGTGGCATGGGAGTGAGGAGAAGTCGATCAGCTGAGAAGGAGCTACACAGGAGCAGCGGTATCCTGAGACTGGCAGCTTCAGCACTGGGAGGGGCTTGTATCCCTGAGGCCATTCCAGACAGACACACACTGTCTCTCTGGGCAACCAGAGGTTTGGGGAATTTTTCTCCCATGACAGCCACTGGTGGAGCGCATTTGGGAAATTCTGTGAGTACTGACCTGTGTGGAGCACAGGGACTAGAATACGCGCAGCTCACAGATTTATAGGGACCACTTATCTAACCATAATAGCACATAATGCTCAGGGAAATAAAGCTAACACAAAGGCACTGCGCAAGCAGAGACTGGAATTGACACCTGAGTTTAAACTCTAGTTGCTTGCTCCCAGGGTTGAGTTTTTTATGAGCTCTAGCAGCGTCTGACCTGCAGAGGAATTTAGCTGGAGCAACATCAACTAGGCACAGAACTGGAACTGAGTGAACTACCCCAGCATATAATAAGGTTGTCAGGCTTCATTTCCCCCTGCCGGACTCAAGATTTCTGGGTGACTCTGGCAGTCGTAAACCATGGTAGCAATTGCTTGCTGGGGTGAACTTGTGTCACAGCTCTGCGGGATAACCAGTGACTGGGTGCAAGATGGGGAAGGAGGTATCAACCTTCCCAGACTAATTCATTTGCTGAGTGGGTCCCTTTGCCCTCATGGAGCACTGGAGCAAGTTATATCTGAGCTGCGAGCAGACCCCCCTTATCTAGCTATTATAGACATTTGAATTCTCCCACCTGAGATTGATGCTGAGTGGGACAACCGGTTTGGACCCCTTGAACCAGGCAAATCACCCAAAGACTATCCAAAGTAGCCCCCTGGGTGTATGGTTGAGGGAAAATTTTATTTTCCTTGCCCAGTTGTTGTTTGTGGGGGGCAGGGCGACTTGCTGGTATTTCTCCACAGCAGAGACTTCAACCAAGAGTAACTGATTCACTAGGGTAGGACAGCGACCAGCTGAAAATAAGACAGAGCCACTTAGCTGCCACCACGCCAAGCAAGTCCCCAGTCTCTCAGGCCGTAACACCCTACGGGTCCTTGACAAAACTCAAGGGGAAAGGCTAATGAGGTAAAGTAATCATGGGGTGCAAACAGCAGAAAAGCTCTCGTAATATGAATAACCAGAGTAGATCAACCCCATCAAGAAACGATGTGGCTGGTAATATGCATAACCAGAGTAGGTCAACCCCCACCCCCAAGAAAGAATGTGGCAGACGCTACTGAAGATCCCCTTTATAAACAGATGGCTAAGAGGTCAGAAATCAAATTCAGAATTTGGATTGCAAATAAGATTAATAGAATAGAGGCAAAGATAGAATTAGAAATTCAAGGAGCATTCCAAAAGTTCACTCAAGAATTCAATGAATTCAAAGACAAAACCACCAAAGATTTTGAAACATTGAGACAAGTGATTGCAGCCCTCAAAGCTCTGAAAAATATGGTAGAATCCCTTGGTAACAGAATGCAGGAAGCAGAAGAAAGGATCTCAGATGTAGAAGATAAAGTATCTGAACGTGTCCAAATATCCAAAGAGGATCAAAAATGGTAAGCAAAAAAGGATCATTATCTCAGAGAGCTCTGGAATAATTCAAAGAAAACTAATATTCATCTTTAGGAATCCCTAAAGGCAACGAAGTTGCTTCAAAAAACACAGAGCCTTTTCTTTATGAGATTATGAAACAGAACTTTCCAGATATGCCAAGAGATCCTAAAATTCAGATAGAAGACAGCTTAAGAACACTAGCACAACTCAAACCAAATAAGACTTCCCTCAGATACATTATAATTAACTTCACTAAAGTTAATATGAAAGAGAAAATCTTGAAAGCAGCGAGACGTAAGAAACGATAATCTACAAGGGGAAGATTATTTGAATAACTGCAGATCTCCCTGCCAAAACCTTTCAGGCCAGAAAAGGGTGGTCATCAACATTTAATCTCCTAAAATAAAATGACTTTCAACTCAGGATCCTGCATCCAGATAACTGAGTTTCATTTATGATGGAGAAATTAAATACTTTAATGACATTCATATGTTGAAGAAATTTGCCATAACTAAACCAGCTCTCCAGGATATTCTCAGACCTATCCTCCCTAATGACCAGTGCAATCCTCCATTATAGAAGTAAACTAACTCAGAAACTATTGATCAAACTACAACTTCCACAGTGGTGAAAGGATTAAAAATATCCACTGGACTTTCAAACAACTCGATACCTAAAATTTTACCAGGCTTATCAATAATTTCAATCAATGTGAATGGCTTAAATTGTCCTCTAAAGAGGCACAGATTGGCTGATTGGATACAGAAACTCAGATCAGACATCTGCTGTATAGAAGAATCTCATCTTATCTTAAAAGATAAATATGAACTCAGGGTGAACAGATGGTCATCTATACTCCAGGCTAATGGAAAGCAGAAAAAAGCAGGTGTCACAATTTTATTTGCAGATACAATAGGTTTTAAACCAACAAAAGTAAGCAAAGATAAAAATGGCCACTTTATATTTATTAAGGGCAATACTCAATATGATGAGATCTCAATTATCATATGTAGGCACCCAACAAGAAAGCACCTCAATTTATAAAAGAGACTCTAAATAGAATGAGCAACTTGATCTCTCCCGGCTCCATGATAGCCAGAGATTTTAACACTCCTTTGGCAGTGTTGGATAGATCCTCCAATAAGAAGCTTAGCAAAGAAATCTTAGATTTAAATTTAACTATTCAACTTCTGGATTTAACAGACATCTACAGAACATTTCATCCTAACAAGCTGAATACACAGTTTTCTCTTCACTACACGGAACATACTCCAAAATTGACCACATCTTAGGTCACAAATCTAACCCCAGCAAATTTAAAAGAATAGAAATTATTCCATGCATCTTCTCAGACCATCATGAAATAAAAGTTGAACTCAGTAACAACAAGAATCTGCAGACTCATACAAAAACATGGAAGCTCAATAACCTTATGCTGAATGATAGATGGGTCAGAGATGAGAACAAGAAGGAAATTACCAAATTTTTAGAACAAAACGATAATGAAGACATGAGTTATCAGAACCTCTGGGATATAGCAAAGGCAATCCTAAGAGGGAAATTTATATAGCATTACAAGCCTTCCTGAAGAGAATGGAAAGAGAGGAAGTTAACAACTTAATGGGATATCTTAAGCAACTGGAAAGGGAAGAACATTCCAATCCCAAATCCAGCAGAAGAAAAGAAATAACCTAAATAAGAGCAGAATTAAATGTAATTGAAAACAAAAGGATTATAGAACAGATCAATAAAACAAAAAGTTGGTTTTTTGAAAAAGTCAACAAAATTGATAAACCATTGGCCAACCTAACCAAGAAAAAAAGAGTAAAATCTCTAATCTCATCAATCAGAAATCGTAAAAATGAAATAATAACAGACCCTTTAGAAATTCAAAAAATCCTTAATGAATATTACAAGTAACTCTATTCCCAGAAATATGACAATCTGAAGGAAATCAACCAATACTTGGAAGCATGTCATCTCCCAAGACTTAGCCAAATGGAGTGGAAATGTTGAACAGGCCTATATCAAGCTCTGAAATAAAATCAACTATACAAAATCTCCCTAAAAAGAAAACCCCAGAACCAGATGGCTTCAGGTCAGAATTGTACCTGAGATAGATTGAGTAATATCTCAATCTTTTCCAAAATATAGAAAAAGAAGGAATACTACTCAACACATTCTATGAAGCA
>NW_003852396.1:33146104-33156733 GCF_000181295.1 Otolemur garnettii
AAAAAAAAAAAAAAGAAATCTGAAGACTCCAGAAATGTGGAGTAATTTGAAGTCTGGGCTAGATATTTCATGAGATATTTCTAATCATAGACAGTGTCAATATTTAGTAGTTTCACCATTTTTCTTTTTTCTTCTCTATGTTGTTCTATTTCTCCACATATTTTCATGATGGCAATCAGAAGGAACAAGTAATTAACTTATTTTAAAACTTCCTAAAATAAGATTAGAACTACAGCAGACCACTGAAAATGCCTTCTTCCTATTTTAGAATAGCACACCAAATAAGTATAATTTTCACAGAAGAACAATTGCAATCAATTTGATGATAGAAAATTCTTTCAGGTGCATATTAGCAAATTTTTTATGTAGAAAAAAAATGAATCTCATTTCTCTAATTAGTAGACCTGAATTATATAAAAACTACACAATTACTATTATTATTATCACTATTAATATATTTTTCATTTAATCAATAGTATTTCTGTGGACATATGTTTCTCTCTTGCTGTATAAATACAGATGTAAGATTTTTAAATTTGTCTCCTTGCCCACAAAGCCTGAGCTAATTATTATTTAGCCCTTTATATAAAAGTTTGCTGAAACTTGACTAGAATATTAAGAATAACTTCTAATGTTATTTTAGTATTAATAGTAAGGAAACTATATTATGAAGTAAAAAAAAACAGTAATCTAATACAGTTAGCTATAATAAATAATAATACGTGAAACAGCCAAAGATAGCCTCTGTATCTATGACATAATCATTTTCAATAGCCATAGATATCTGATAAGGCCTACAACAAACTAATGACATTTAAGCACTGTGCCAAATTTATTATCATGTCACTATTCTCTAGCCTGATACCTGTAAGTTTTCAATGACACTTGATAAATTAATATAGAAGTAAGTGGTGGAGATAGAAGAAAAATTATCGATTCTATAAAATGCAAGACTAGGTTCTCATAAATTTTGTATCTGTAATTCTCTGAATGACCCTGAAAATATATTTAAGTTTTTAGACTTTATTTTCTCATGAGATCCAAAAAGGATTTCTGAAGGGTAAGAACACAATTAAGATGCACTTACTCTTATTCTATTCAAATGATTAGAATGTTAAAGAAAAATAGAGTCAATGTGTTTTTATTGAGTACCTGGACACTTTAAAAGAGTGAGTCTTAGGCACATTTAAATGCAGAGATAATTACATTATTCATAAATTCTTCTAGAGAAGGACTATTAGAAGAAGACATCAATGGGACCAAAACATAAAACAGAAATTTAACTTTCAACTCACACATATATACATACATATTTTTTACAATGTTACTCTTTTTATAATTGTCACTTTCAGTACTCAGATAGGAACCATACACCAATGATTGATACCTTTCATGGGCTATGGTGATCTGAAACTTTGCATCATGTAGGCAGCCAATTAAATGGAAAACTCAAGCACTTCAAATAATGTGTATTTTTTGTTTTATTTTGAGGGATTGCAAAAAATGAAAGCATAAAAGTGTTAATGAAGGTAGATTTTATGACCAGAACATTTTCATCACATGAATGCGAATCTGCTTAGTCTTCACACCATAGACAAGTGGATTGAGAAACGGAGGGACCACTAAGTAAATACTAGAAAAGAGAATGTGGATGTAAGGGGGGATGTGAGAACCAAACCTGTGTGTAAAGAAGGAGAATAAGGCCAGGAGGTAAAACTGAAGGAAGACACAAATGTGCGCAATGCAGGTATTGAATGCCTTCAACCGAGCTTCCTTCTGGGGTAAATGGAAAACTGTGGTAAATATCTGGATATAGGACAATGTGATAAACATGAGGTCAAAGCCCACAACAATGACGGCTACAAACAAACCATACATTTTGTTGATTTGAGCATTTCCCACAGCTAGTTTCACAATGGCCATATGCTCACAGTAAGAGTGGGATATAACAGTTGTGCGATAAAATTGAAACCGACACTTTATCAGTACTAGGCTTGGGGTTACAAGAATGGCAGCTCTGAGTATGACTGTAACACCTATTTGGGAGACAAGCTGGTGGGTGAAGATGGTCGCATATCTCAGTGGATAACAGATGGCCACAAAACGGTCCAGGGCCATGGCCACCAGGATGCCTGACTCTACACCCTGAAACGTGTGAATGAGCCACATTTGTAATAAGCAGGAGTCAAAGTAGACTTCAGGCATATTAAACCAGAAGATTCCAAGCATCTTAGGCACAATACTGCTAGTGAGTGCAATATCTGTGGCTCCTAGCATGCCTAAGAAAATGTACATGGGCTCATGAAGACTACGCTCTGATCTGATAACCATCAGAAGCACAACATTTCCAATCACAGCAATGAGAAACATGGTACAGAATGGAATCCCAATCCAGCGCTGCACAGATTCTAGGCCTGGAATCCCTATTAGTGTCAGTACAGAAGGCATGTAGACTGTTATGTTGGAAACAGACATAGTGCCCTTGGGCCTCTTGATGCAAACAAAAAATGTTTCTCAGGCAATGCTATTGTTCCTCTTTTATTTTCTCATTTTATGCAAATTGATCATAGTGAGTTTTCTAATTCTGGTAGACATCCATGATCTCCCTTATATTATCGAAAGGAAAAGACAGCTCCATACACACACATCACTGTTTTTAGGGAGGGCTTCCACCAGCACTCCTCTGTAATACGATGTTATGCTAATGGCAGGCTGATCATTAGAACCAGTGAAATCATCTGGCAAAGGAGAAAAATACTTAAATGTCTGATATGTTCTTTCTAGACCTGTGGACAAAAAAGAAAACAAGAAGTTTATTTTTCTTGGAAATTACATTTTAATCAGTGTTTGGTGAATTTCTCTGTATGCCACCTTTCAGCTACTCTCCTATAGTACTCAGTCATTACCATTTTTCTTTTTTCTTTCTTTATTTTCTTATTAAATGATAGCTGTGTACATTAATGCAATCATGGGATACAGTGTGGTATTTTCATATACAATTTGAAATATTTTCATCAATCTGGTTAACATAGCCTTTATGTCATTTTCCTAGTTATTGTGTTAAGACGTTTATATTCTACTTTCAGAAAGATTCACTTGTACCCTTATAAGATAAACCACAGAGGTGATCTCTCCAATCACTCTCCTTCCACCCATTCACCTCCCTCCCCTCCCCTCCAATATTCCCCTCCCCATATTCTTAGGCTATAGTTAGGTTATAGCTTTCATATGAAAACTATAAATTAGTTTCATAATAGGGCTCTGTACATTGGGTACTTTTTCTTCCATTCTTGTGATATTTTGCTAAGAAGAACATTTTCCAGCTCCATCCATGTAAACATGAAGGAGATAAAGTCTCCATCTTTATGGCTGCATAGTATTCCATGGTGTACATATACCACCGTTTGTTGATCCATTCATGGATCGATGGGCACTTGGGCTTCTTCCATGACCTGGTAATTATGAATTGGGCTGAAATAAACCTTCTGATACAAATTTCTTTGTTGTAATGTGATTTTTGGTCTTCTGGATATATACCTAATAATGGAATTGTAGGATCAAATGGCAGGTCAATTTTTAGTTCTCTAAGTGTTCTCCAGATGTCTTTCCAAAAGGAATGTATTAGTTTGCATTCCGACCAGCAGTGTTGAAGTGTTCCCTTTTCTCTACATTCACACCAGCATCTCTGGTTTTGGGATTTTGTGATATGGGCTAATCTTACTGGAATTAGGTGATATCTCAAAGTAGTTTTGATTTGCATTTCTCTAATGATTGAGCAGTTGGAACCAGCAAATTCTCAGACTCTGACCAGTATTTTAGTGTAAAGGATTTCTTATGAAAGGGAATAGTGACAAAAATAGTTGACACCAAAGTAAATATTTATATTCATAGTCAGAAGAGCATGAAGGAAGTACTTTATAAAAGATAATTCAGACTCTGCCTGTGGCGACCTCCTCCATCACTGATGTTTGTCTTTTGGGGGAACACAGGTGGCACATAAAACAGGCTGGGAGAAAGCAAAGGATACTCTTGGATCCTGTAGGATCTGGTCCAGGCAAAGTGAGCAATCAAGCCATCTGCAATGTCCCCCAGGCAATCCAGAACTCAAGGCAAGTGGGAGGCAGATCAGACTGCCAGGCCCAGACCCTGGGGCAAGTGGGGAGGCTTCGGAAGATGGCCAACTAGTAGCAACCCTGGTCAGAGGCTCCTGAGCATAGGAAGAAAAACTGGTTGGAATCAGAATCTATGAAGCCAAAGACAGGGAACTGAGCCCAGACAGAAGTTCGGTAAGCTTTAAATCCAAGGAAGAGCATTTAAGAACACAAAATACAGGTACAAAGCAGGCCCCAGAACTGCTTGCTAAAGCTGCAAGCTTCCTGTGGGCTGCCGGGGGCCACAGAGGAATCCCCTGGTCCAGGCAGGCAGAGAACTACTTGCTAGAGCCTTGTGCATCCCACGTATGGCAGCGGAAGAGTCCCCCACTCTGGGAGGGCCCAGAACTGCTTGCTAGAGCCACATGCCTCCTGTGGGCAGCGGGTGGTCACAGAGGAGTCCCCCACTCTGGGCAGCCACAGAACTACTTGCTAGAGCCTTGCGTGCCCCACAGGCTGTGATGGAGGAATCCCCAAATTTGGGCAGGCCCAGAACTGCTTGCTAGAGCCGCGCACCCCACGGGCAGCAGAGGAGATCCCTGCTTCAGGGCTCTGGTCAGGTCCAGAACTGCTTGCTAGAGCCGCACACCTCCTGAAGGTGGTGGGTGGCCACAGAGGATTCCCCTGCTCCTAGCAGGCACAGAACTACTTGCTAGAGCCTTGTTCAACCTGCAGGCAGTGGCGGAGGAGTCCCTGACTCTGGGAGGGCCCAGAACTGCTTGCTAGAGCCACACACCCCACGGGCGGCAGAGGAGATCCCGGCTCCAGGGCTCTGGGCAGGCTCAGAACTACGTACTAGAGCCGCACGCCTCCTGTGGGTGGCAGGTGGTCACAGAGGTGTCTCCAGATCCTGGCAGGCACAGAACTACTTTTTAGAGACTTGCAAACCCCACAGGAGGTGGCAGAGGATTACCCCACTCTGGGAGGGCCCAGAACTGCTTGCTAGACCTATGAACCCCATGGGTGGCAGAGGAGATCCCCACTCGAGGGCTCTGGGTGGGCCCAGAACTGCTTGCTAGAGCTGCATGCCTCCTGTGGGTGATGGGTGGTCACAGAGGAGTCCCCTGCTCTGGGCAGGCACAGAGCTACTTGCTAGAGCCTTGTGCACCCCGGCGGCAGTGGCAGAGGAGTCCCCCACTCTGGGAGGGCCCAGAACTGCTTGCTAGAGCCAAGCACCTGACGGGTAGCAGAGGAGATCCCCTCTCCAGGTCTCTGGGAGGGCCCAGAACTGCTTGCTAGAGCTGCACACCTCCTGCGGGCAGCGGGTGGTTGCAGAGGAGTCCCTTGCTCTGGGCAGGCACAGATCTACTTGCTAGAACTTTGCACAACCCCCTTGGTGTGGCAGAGGAGTCCCTCCCTCTGGGATGGCCCAGAACTGCTTGCTAGAGCCACACACCCCATGGGGGGCAGAGGAGATCCCCACTCCAGGGCTCTGGGAGGGCCCAGAACTGCTTGCTAGAGCCGTAAAACTCCTGCAGGTGGCAGGTGGTCACAAAGGAGTCCCCTGCTCCAGGAAGCCACAGAATTACTTCCTAGAGCCTTGCGCACCCCATGAGCAGTGACAGAGGAGCCTCCAACTTTGGGAGGCCCCAGAACTACTTGTTAGAGCTGCAGGCCCCACAGGCAGCAGAGGAGATCCCCGCTCCTGGGCTCTGGGTGGGCCCAGAACTGCTTGATAGAGCTGCATGCCTCATGCAGGCAGTGGGTGGCCACAGAAGTGTTCCCTGCCTCAGGTAGAAGCAGAAATACTCCCTAGACCCACGGGCACCCCACGGGCGGTGGTGGAAGAGTCCCCCACCTGGGGCAGGCCCAGAATTGCTTGCTAGACTTGCACACCTCACGGGCAGCAGAGGAGATCTCTGCCCCAGGATCCTACTCTGGGCAGGCCCAGAACTGTTTGCTAGTGCCATGGTCATCCCGCAGGCAGTGGCGGAGGAGTCCTCTGTTCCAGGCAGACCCAAAACAGCTTGCTAGAGACACACATACCCCACAGGGGCAAGTGGAGGAGTTCCCCACTCCAGGTACCCATGATGGGTGGGTGCAGAACTGCTACCTAGAGCCACGCACACCCTGAAGGCGGCACTGGAGGAGTCTACCACTCTGGGCGGGCCCAGAACTGTTTGCTAGAGCCATGTACATCCCACAGGGGGAGATGGAAGAGTTCCCACTCTGGACTCCCACACTGGGAGGGCACAGATTGGCTTGCTAGTGCTGCATGCATCCAGAGGGCAACGATGAAGGAATCCTCTGCTCTCCCTCCCCCCCCAGCTACTTGGGCAGGGCTGAACTAGGACTGATTTAGCCACTACACTTCCCCTGTTCCACCAGTTGCCCCGGTGGGGCCAAATTAGGACTGATCCCGCTGCTGCCGGTCTCCTGCACCCTGGTCACCCTAACAGGCCAAATGAGGTCTAATCCAGCTACGCACACTACCGTGCAGCTGCTAACATTCCCCTGTGCCCCAGTTGCCCCAGCACCTGAGACTGGGAGAAGACAACAGACATGCTCTGCCTGTCTCTCTGGGCAAAAAGAAGAAGCCACCAACTGAACGGTTCTGATAAAGACTTCAAACAAGGTCAACTCAGCATGGGGTGAAATCAGCGGAAAATCTTTGGCAACTTGAATAACCAGAGTAGATCAACTCCCCCAAGGAAAAATGGGGTAGATGCAATTGAACACAACATCCATAAACAGATAGCTGAGATGTCAGAAATGAAGTTCAGAATGTGGATAGCAAATAAGATTAACAGAATGGAAGAAAGGAAGAAATTAGAAGTTCAACAAGTATTCAAAAGATTTCTCAAGAAATTATTCAAAAGATATCTCAAGAAATTATTCAAAAGATGTCTCAAGAATTCAACGATTTCAAAGATAAAATGATCAAAGATTTTGAAACACTGAGACAAGAAGGTGCACCCTTTTAGGATCTAAAAGATATGGTGAAATCCTTCCATAATAGAGTGGAACAGGCAGAAGAAAGAATCTCTGACATTGAAGACAAAGCTTTTGAAGAAGCCCAAGAGCACAAAGATCAAAAGAAATGGAGAGCAAAAATGGATGTCACTCTCAGAGACCTCTCAGATAGTCCTAAGAAAACTAATATTCGCCTTATAGGAATCCCTGAAGGTGATGAACTTGCTTCACAAAACACAGAGAATCTTTTTCATGAAATTATGAAAGAGAAATTTCCAGACATGCATAGAGATTCTGAAATTTAGATAGCAGATAGTTTCAGAACCTTACCATGACTCAACCCAAATAAGACACCCCACAGACACATCATAATTAACTTCACCAAAGTTAAGATGAAAGAGAAAATTCTGAAAGCAGTCAGATGTAAGAAAACCATAACCTACAAGGGGAAGAGTGTTAGGATGACTGCAGATCTCTCAGCTGAAACCTTTCAGGCTAGAAGAGGATGGTCATCGACTTTTAATCTCCTAAAACAAAATAACTTTCAACCCAGGATCCTATATCCAGCTAAACTGAGTTTCATCTATGATGGAGAAATTAAATACTTTAACGACATTCACACGTTGAAGAAATTTGCCATAACTAAACCAGCTCTCCAGGAAATTCTCAAACCTATCCTCCATAATGACAAGTGCAATCCTCCACCTCAAAAGTAAACCCATCCAGAAACTTTTGATCAAATTCCAACTTCCTCAATGGCAAAAAGATTAAAAATGTCAGCTGGACTTTTGAGCAACTCGATGCCCAAAATTTTACCAGGCTTATCAATAATTTCTATCAATGTGAATGGCTTAAATTGTCCTCTACAGAAGCACAGATTGGCTGATTGGATACAGAAACTCAGACCAGACATCTGTTGTATACAAGAATCTCATCTTAACTTAAAAGATGAATTTAGACACAGGATGAAGGGATGGTCATCTATATTCCAGGCTAATGGAAAGCAGAAAAAAGCAGGTTTTGCAATTTTATTTACAATAGCTTTTAAATAGATACAATAGCTTTTAAACCAACAAAAGTAACCAAAGATAAAGATGATCACTTTATATTTGTTAAGGGCAATACTTAAAATGATGAGATCTCAATAATCAATATCTATGCACAAACCAGAATGGATGTCAATTTATAAAAGACACTCTAACTGGCATGAGCAACTTGATTTCTCCCAGCTTCATCAGAGTCAGAGATTTCAACCCTCCTTTGGCAGTGTTGGCCAGATCCTCCAATAAGAAGCTTAGCAAAGAGATTTTGCATTTAAATTTAACTATTCAACTTTTGGACCTAACAGATATCTACAGAACTTTTCATCCTAACAAAACTGAATACACATTTTACCCATCAGTCCATGGAACATACTCCAAAATCAAACACATCTTAGGTCATAAGTCTAACCTCAGAAAATTTAAAAGAATAGAAATTATTCCATGCATCTTCTCGGACCATCATGAAATAAAAGTTGAACTCAGTAACAACAGGAATTTTCAGTCTCGTACAAAAACATGCAAGCTAAATAACCTTATGCTGAATGATAAATGGGTCAAAGATAAGATCAAGAAGGAAATTACCAAATTTTTAGAATATAATGATAATGAAGATATGAGTTATCAGAACCTCTGGGATATCGCAAAGGCAGTCCTAAGATGGAAATTTATAGCATTACAAGCCTTCCTGAAGAGAACGGAAAAAGAAGAAGTTAACAACTTAATGGGACATCTTAAGCAACTAGAAAAGGAAGAACATTCCAATCCCAAATCCAACAGAAGAAAAAAATAATTAAAATTAGAGCAGAATTAAATGAGATTGAAAATAAAAGGATTATAGAACAGATCAATAAATCCAAAAGTTGTTTTTTTGAAAAGGTCAATAAAATAGATAAACCATTGGCCAGCTTAACCAAGAAAAAAAAGAGTAAAATCTCTAATCTCATCAATAAGAAGTGATAAAGATGAAATAACAACATACCCCTTAGAAATTCAAAAAATTCTTGGCTCGGCGCCTGTGGCTCAAGCGGCTAAGGCGCCAGCCACATACACCTAAGGTGGTGGGTTCAAATCCCCAGCCCGGCCCGCCAAACAACAATGATGGCTGCAACTAAGAAATAAACTGCCAGGTGTTGTGGCGGGCGCCTGTAGTCCCAGCTACTTGGCTGAGGCAGGAGACTCGCTTGAGCCCAGGAGTTGGAGGTTGCTGTGAGCTGTGATGCCACGGCACTCTACCCAGGGGGACAGCTTGAGGCTCTGTCTCAAAAAAAAAAAAAAAAAATTCTTAATAAATATTAGAAGAAACTTTATTCCCAGAAATATGACAATCTGAAGGAAATTGACCAATACTTGGAAGCACGCCACCTCCCAAGACAGCCAGAATGAAGTGGAAATGTTGAACAGACCTATATCAAGTTCTGAAATAGCATCAGCTATACAAACTTTCCCTAAAAAGAAAAGCTCAGGACCAGATGGCTTCACATCAGAATTCTACCAAACCTTTAAAAAGGAACTAGTACCTATACTACTCAACCTTTTCCAAACAATAGAAAAAGACGGAATACTACCCAACACATTCTATGAAGCACACATCACGTTGATCCCCAAACCAGGAAAAGACCCAACAAGAAAAGAAAATGATAGACCAATATTACTAATGAATATTGATGCAAAAATATTCAACAAGATCCTAACCAACAGAATCCAGCAACACATTAAACAAATCATACACCACAATCTAGTGGGTTTTATTCCAGGATCTCAAGGATGGTTCAACATAAATCTATAAATATAATTCATCACATAAACAAATTAAAAAACAAAGACCATATGATTTTCTCAATTGATGCAGAAAAAGCTTTTGATAACATCCAGCACCCCCTTGTGATCAGAACACGGAAGAAAATTGGTATAGAAGGGACATTTCTTAAACTGATAGAGACCTTCTAAAGCAAACCCACAGCCAATATTGTATTGAACTGAGTTAAGTTGAAATCATTTCCACTCAGAACAGGAAAGAGTCAAGGTTGCCTATTGTCTCCATTGCTATTGAACATTGTAATGGAAGTTTTAGCCATCGCAATCAGGGAAGAAAAAGCAATTAAGGGTATCCATATCAGGTCAGAAGAGATTAAACTTTTACTCTTCACAGATGATATGATTGTATATCTGGAAGATACCAGGGATCCTACTACTAAACTCTTAGAAGTAATCAAGGAATACAGCACCGTCTCAGGTTACAAAATCAACACTCATAAATCTGTAGCCTTTATATATACCAATATCAGCCAAGCTGAAAAAGCAGTCAAGGACTCTATTCTGTTCACAGTAGTGCCAAAGAAGATGAAATATCTAGGAGTTTACCTAACAAAGCATGTGAAAGATCTCTATAAAGAGAACTATGAAACTCTAAGGAAAGAAATAGCTGACAATGTTAATAAATGGAAAAACATACCATGCTTATGGCTGGGAAGAATCAACATTGTTAAAATGTCCATACTACCCAAAGCAATATATAATTTTAA
>NW_003852396.1:33158155-33162056 GCF_000181295.1 Otolemur garnettii
AGAGTAGAATATGAACATTTTAACACAATAACTAAGTAAATGACATGAAGGCTATGTTAACCAGTTTGATGGAAGTGTTTTGGATTGTGTGTGAAAACCCCACACTGTACCCCAGAAGTGCATTAATGTACATAGTTACCATTCAATAAAAAATAAATAAAGAAAAAAGAAAAAAGAAGATAATTCAAATTCATATCCTTTTACTAAATCTAGGTCAAAATTCCTTGTCACTTTTTAAGTTTATTTAAAATGAAAGAAAACTAGTTATTGAGTCAAGATATTCATACTCTGATTTCAGAAAGATTCACTTGTACGTGAAGGCTATGTTAACCAGTTTGATGAGAGTTTTCAAAATGTATATGAAAACAGCACACTATATCCCATGATTGCATTAATGTACACAGTTATGGTATAAGAAAGAATAAATGAAATTTGAATGGAAAAAAAAAAGAAAGAAAACTGTATTTTCTTTTGCCAGTATTTCTAATATCTGAAATCCTTGAAATTAGTGGTGTGCTTAAGAAATCTATTATAGACTTTGCAGAACACCTAGAAAATGGGGAACCATGAGGCAAGAGGATGGGCAGCAGGAAAGTAGAAGGCAAGAGGACTCACTCTTGATAAACCATAGACAGAGAATAATGGGAAAATGAGTGACTTAGCCAAAATTGAGGCAGCTTTCCTGGATTTAAATTTGTGCAGAACCGTCATAGGCATAACATTGGTCCTATATAGGCATATTAGTTCCTAATGAAATAAAGGTAATCAAGAAGGCTTGCATAAATTTGCGAGCTCAAACAAAAGAAATCCAAGGAAAAATAAAGGGGTAAAAGGAGAGATTCCTAAAAAGAAAACAAGACAGGGATAATAGAGGACCAACTGGTGACACCGAAAAGGATTCAGAAAAGGGCTATTGAATAACTGAAGACAATGTTGTCGCTTAATTGTACAGATTAGGGAAAGTTCTTTGATGAAAATCATCACTTTCTAAAAATGACATATTTTTATTTAAGAAATTATTGAGCTATATATTTGTGAAATGAGTGGGATCCAGTGGAAAAAAATAGGATTGCGTTATTTTATTCTTTCTTAGATTTTTTAATAAACTTTCTTTAAGTCAATAAGCAGGAGTCACCTAAGCATATATTCAGTATTATCAATGTGACAGAAACCCCAAAAACAACTGTTCTTAATGCTGTTAAATCTCAAATGAAAGAAGCAAATCAGCAGGGGACAACTTATGACAGGAAGGGTAGATCAACTATCATATGTTCAGTGTAAACTATTCAGTCAGCTACACACTGTGATTTTTACAGGTTTGCTCCTCAGTGTGTAGTTCTACAATACCTCCAGCCATGGGAAACTGATCCTTCCTAAACAAGAGCAAAATTGTTCTCCAAGGATAACCAGAATCGTGTGCTGATCCTTTGAAAGCAATCGCCATGTATGAGCAACTCAAGAGTAATGAGCTCACAGGTGAGCACCCCTGAGACATACAGATAGCAGGGTGGAAGGTGGGGAGCATGTGAGTTCCTGGTTCATTGGATGGAGCAATTGTTTTTGAAAAACATGGTAAGAACAGATTATGATAACAAATTTAGTAATTGTGAGATTTACTATCCAATTGTTGAAAACTTTTTGTACACTTACTTACCAGATAACTGATGAATACTGTCCATTCTTCATGTAATTTTCTGTCATCAATTCTCCTCCATAGATTCTCGTTCTCTCAAATTTTGTGTTCTGCAGTGCAGTGGCTCCACTTTCTGTTTGCACTCTGTGTAACAGCGCCAAGTTGAGGTCAAAAGCACAGATCATACCTACAGTGCATCCTACAAGGGTACATGTGAAATTTCCTGGGTGTAGAATATAAATGTCATAACACAATAACTAAGAAAATCCCATGAAGACTATGTTGACCAGTTTGATAAAAGCATCTCAGATTGTGTGTAAAACCAGCACATTGTACCCTGTGATTGCATTAAGGTACACAGCTATGATTTAATAAAGAAAAGGAAAAAAAGCTCTGATACCTTTGGTGTTGGGATGCCTGCCAATATGACATTGCAGACATCTTTGAGGTAATTTTTCACACTTTTCTTTTGTGTCTGTAATGAAGGCACTCTTCTTCTGCAAGTGTGTCTGAGACCAGCTTTGTGTGTTCATCCTCCAGCATAAGTTGTAGCAAGGTCTACAGCATTCTGGAACACAGTATGTATTTCTTGTGCTTAAATTGGAGAAGAAAGCTTCTAGTCACCAATTTTAATGTTCCTTAATGACTATGTGGAGGATGAGGAAGAGTCACTAACATGGAATGAGGGATTTCCTAGTCATAAGCCAAAACCACGAGAGACCCTGAAGACTTTACATCAGCTCTCTGGGGTTTATCATAGCTTAATATCTCTGTAATTATTTCTATACTGAAAGAAATTGCATCACTTTCCCTTTTTCTGTTTTCCCACAGGATAAATTCAGAGATATTGACATGAACAAGTTTTCTCTTATATGCTATTTTCTTCTCTTTATTAGACATTTTTTCCTTTAGTTGCAAAAATCTAAAATCCACTTATATGCAGATGTTTCCATAACAATTATATTCTAATTATTTAAATATCGTTGTGACACTTGCACTGAGGCACATTTCTTTTTCCGTTTCTTTATAGAAAGAGAAAAATATGTAGTCAGAACTACAGTTTATCACACTTTTACCACTAAGTCTCTGCAGTATCAGAGAATCACTTTTTTCATTTTCATTCCAGTGAAGCCTTGGTTGGGGAAATCAGCAACATTTTCAAATTCTAGTGAGCACGGCTGAATCCTACCATGTAAAGTTCTGAGCAATTTGTTGAACACTTTTCTACAAGTTTATTTTTCTAAACTTGTACCCCTAGCTCCATTTCTCCCTTTCTCTCTTCCTACTTTCTTTTATTTTTTCCTGTTCTGTCAAAAAGCAGTCATTATATGTCTCCTATATGTGAGAGAATGCTGTTGTGTGCTCTGAATGGAAGAAGAAAAATAGAAATGGTATATCCTTTTAAAATTATTAGTACTATGAAAATATGAGTTAGTCCATTTATCTTGAGATTATCTGATACATTCTAAAAAGGACATATGAATATGATTTCTTTCACCTAATTTCTAAACTTGTACATGGCACATAATTAACTAAGAAGTATTCAATGTAATGTTGAGACATTAGCAAATTTAAGGGAAGTACTAATGGTGGAGGGCACCTAGGAAAGATTTCAAGCAATATAGGGAAGAGAGGGAGAACACAAGGAACCATAAATGTTCTTTCCAGAACTAATCTGTGACAGAGAATGAAACAATAATACAGGTTCATGTTGAATGGAATTGATTCTTAAGCCACCAACAAACAATTTAGACTAGTTTACCATTTATTTGTTTCCTCTTTTTCTCTTCTACTAATTTTATTTAAATTTGAGAGTTCTCAAAAATTCTATCCTGGGTCCATTTTACTTTCAAATTATTAAAATTTTGTAGTACTTCTAACCAGTTAAAATAATTTAGTTTTTAACTTTGTATGCCAACAGCAATAACAGCTTCTTGTGCCATTTAATATATGAGTCAAGGACCTATTCCAGGGGTGAAGTCTGCTTCCTCCATAACTCAAAAACCAATAGTTTTGCTTCATTCTTCATGGTGTGAGGTGAAATATGCATTTGTTTTGTCTCTAATTAATAGACAATGTTTCAGAATTCTCTAGTGCAATATTTTACTTTATTTTGTTCTTTAAGAACATTGCAAAATATTAAGGGGGTACAATTTTTTTGGTTGTATGGATTGCTTTTGTAATGATTAAGTCCAAACTATAGGTGTGTCTGTCACCTAAATGATGTTGATTGTACTCATTAGGTATGTTTTTGCCCCTAGCAACCTC
>NW_003852396.1:33162486-33166977 GCF_000181295.1 Otolemur garnettii
ATCTTTTCAGAAATTTGCTTATATCAGGGACATTTGAGTTATTGTAGGATCATGTATATGTTACCATAGCTCAATATAGCAGCTATTTCTTATATTTCCAATCAGATTAGCATGACAAAACTGATATAATGGTCAGTGTGATGTTTTATTTCCAGCCACTTCAGATGTTTCTCAGTGACAGAGGGCAAGAAAAGTAAGTGTAGCCTTATAACAGGAATGTAAACAAATAGACTTCTCTGTTTCTGGTGAAGGTGAACCATTTCAATTCCATATATCAGGATTTCATAATGTCAGTTGGGAAGCTCACTTATTCTTATGATTGAGGCTTACTATGAGGCTTAGTCTTCCACTTTCTTTGCTCTCTCACTTTAGGGCTATGACCTTCTCGTGATACTATCACAAAGACAGTGTGGTTGTCACATTTAGTTATTTTAAAAAATTGTATTTTGTAATTTTTTAAAATATATGTTATTTTCTAGTTTTAGGTTCATAGCAAAATTGAGTAAAAAGTACATAGAGCTTTCAGATGACATCTGCCCCAACATTTGTACAACTTACTCCACTATTAGCATCTCATGCCAGGGTGGTTGCATTTGTTGTGCTCAGTTAACTAAATTTAAACATTATCACCCAAAGTCAACAGTTTATATTATGGGTTCATTCTTAGTAATATTCTATTTACTTTGCAAATATACAAAGACATATATCTGATACTATAAAAATCATACAGATTATTTTAATTGACCCATATATCTTTTGCATTCCTCTGTTTATCTCTCTCTCTTGCCAAACCCCTAAGCAACAATTGATCATTTTACTCTTTCCATAGACACTTTTTCTTTTTTTTTTTTTTTTCGTTTGTGGTTCATTGAGGGTACAAAAAAGTAGGTCACACTCACTGCATTTGATAGGCAAAGTTCCTTTTTTAGTTGTGTCCTGCCCCAATAGGTGTGCCATGTATCATAACCCCTATCTGCCTCCCTCCTCTCCTCTTTCTTCCTTTTTCCTCATTCCCCCCCACACACACTTGAATTAATTTGAGTTTTTCACTTATGTGAATATATATTAGATGGTCTACTGGCTTCATATTAGGATTGAGTACATTGGATTCTGGCTTCTCCATTCTTGTGATACTTATTAAGAATGTCACATCATATACAGAGAGTTCTAACTTTTCAGGTTGTCCTGGTGACAAGATATCATACTAACCATAATTCTGAATTTGTGTTAGACAATACTAATTTCTACTAATATAACAATATCTTTGTTTTTCTTCTAGTACTTTCTTCACACGTATGAATCTATGGCTTCTTAGCTTTGTTTGCATAAGAGGATGTAAATGGAATTTATCTGTAACTTATAGGTGAAAATATTTTAATTATGGTATTTACCTTCCATATTATTTTATTCATTTGCCGTGTCAAATGAGAGCTTCATATTGAAGTGATAAGAGAAGGCTTCTCAAGAAGGATGGGTTCATATAAGCTTAGACTGTGAACATTGAAATAAATACTTAACTCTTCAATTCTAAGACATTGATAGGCATTCAAAAGTGTAAAGAACATCCAGGAAAACATGACCTCACCTTATGTATTATTAAGGTACCAGTAATCAATCCAGGAATGGTAAAGACTTTTAAATTTTCAGTTAAAGAATTCAAATCAGCTGTCCAGAGGAAGTTCAATGAATTTCAGGACAACCCAGAGAAGGAATTTAGAAGCCAGTCAGAAAAATTTAACAAGGAGATTGATATGATAAAGCAAAATCAAGAAGAAATTTTAGAAAAAAAAAAAGAAGAAATTTTGGTGCAATCAAAAGACAAAAGAAAAGAAAGAAAGAAAAAAGAAGATATTTTGGAGCTGAAAAACTCATTAAGAAACTACAAAATTCATCAGAATATCTTAACAGCAAAATTAATCAAAAAGAAAGAAATAGTAGGCTTTAAGACAGGCTCTTTGAAAATATACAGTGAGTTTTCTGGATATATACCTAATAAAGGAATTGCAGTATGAAATGGCAGGTCTATTTTTCATTCTCTAAGTGTTCTCCAGACATCTTTTTTGTATTAGAATGTTTATTGCAGTCCAATTCATAATTGCTAGGTCATGGAAGAAGCCCAAATGCCCATTGATCCATGAGTGAATCAATAAACTGTGGTATATGTATATCATGGAATATTATGCAGCCATAAAGAAAGATGGAGACTTTACCTCCTTCATGTTTTCATGGATGGAGCTGGAAAATGTTCTTCTTAGCAAAGTATCTCAAGAATGGAATAAAAAGTATCCAATGTACACAGCCCTATTATGAAGCTAATTTATAGTTTTCATATGAAAGCTATAACCTAATTATATCCTAGGAATATGGGGAGGGGTAAGGGGGTGAGGAGGGGAGGGGCGTGCATGGGTGGAGGGAGGGTGACTGGAGGGATCACCTGTATGGTTTATCTTACAAGGGTACAAATGAATCTTTCTAAAAGTAGAATATAAACATCTTAACACGATAACTAATAATATGGCATGAAGGTTATGTTAACCAGTTTGATGAAAATATTTCAAATTGTATATTAAAACACCACACTGTACCCCATAATTGCATTAATTTACACAGCTATTATTTAATAAAAAACGAAAGAAAATACACAGTGAGAAAAGATAAAGAGAAGAAGAATAAAAAAATAATAAAGCATGCCCACAAAATCTAGCAAATTACTTCAAAAGAGAAAATCTAAGAATTATTAACCTAAAAGAGAAGGTAGAGAAAATGATTGGTATATGTATTTGTTAAGATTATTGAAACAAATTGTAGAGAAGTTTTCAAATCTAAAGAAATATTATGATATTCAGTATCAGGAAAGAGGTGAGGGAGGGGAAGGGAGGGGGGAAAATGGGTGAAGGGAGGGTGTTTGCAGGGATCATGCCTATGATTTCTCCTATAAGGGTACATGTGAATCTTTCTAAATGTCGAATATAAATGTCTTAACACAACAATTATGAGAATGACATGATGGCTATGTTTGCCAATGAGATGAAAGTATTTCAAATTGTATATGGAAACAATACACTGTATTCTATGATAGAATTAATGTGCACACATATGATCTAATAAAAAAAAAGAAAGATTATGATATTCAGGTAAAACAAGGTCATAGAACACTAAGCAGATATAATTCAAACAAAACTACTTCAAAACATTTAAAAATCAACTTTACAAAGGTCATGGATAAATAAAAGGCCCTACAAGAAGGAAGAAAAAAGAAAAAAAATACAGATAAAGGAGCTCTAATATGCTTGGCAATAGTCTTTGTCGTGAAAAACTTACAGGCTTCATGCCAGTGATGAGATTCCCTAATTACCACATAATTTACTCATATCAAAACATTACATGTTCCCTATAAGCATATATAACTATTATGTATTCGTTATATTAAAATTAAACAGTAACTTGAGGATTGTAACGGAGTGTGCAAATAATTATTGTTTTTTTTTTTTTGCATTAAAAGTTTTTATTTGGAATTTGATCCACAATCTATACAAGTTATTTACATGGCATGAAAATGGAAAACAGCACAAAATACAATTGAGGTATAAGCTAAGAGCACAGTATGTCATGTTTCAATAAATAGAATTCAAAATTTGTAAACTAAGTGACCAGATAGATGAGTCTTATTTTTTAGTAAAACCATATAAAATATTTATTTTATGTGAGGTAGAGGACAGTTTTGTGTGTCATGTAATGTAACCAACCACAGCAACTTTAACCATAAAACTGTACATCATTGGCTAAACTTTAAATTGAATTATGGTCAATGTTCTTAATTTAACAGCTGCAAAACAGATTATTTTATCTACTGCCTTCACAAATTAGAAATGCAGAAATAACTTAAGACTACTATGTTGGCTTAAAATTACCACAATCAACTAATACTTCTACCAGGATGATTGAAAGCAAGTTTATCACAAACTCTAATTATCCAAAAGATGTCCTACTCTCAGCACATGTTTTCGTAGGATGTTTTCACTAGAACTACATTAGGTATGCTGTGCTTTTATTTACTTTCAAGTGAGGTATCTATATTGAAGAAAAAAAAATCTTGTAAACTTCTTTTATATTAAACTAATTTAATACACTCATTTTCTGGGCCTAATTTTTTACACTTTTTTCACTTTCTAATTCAAAAAGTGGTAGCACTACATAAGACATTTAATTCTATTACTAAATAGGCTCCAAAACCACATTATGAAGTTTAGAAGCCATTTAATGAAAAGACTTCATTAAAAAAAAAAATGTCCTTTTAAACAAGATGCAATATAAAATACACATATGCCTTTTACCTAGTAATGGAAAGCTTACATGTCCTACACTAGAAGATTTTAAGCTGTCTAAATTATTCCATTCCGTGACGCATGATATAGCTGTGATGTCCCTTATTGCTGATGACTTTGATAAAAACCATTAACAAGTAGTTCAAACACAGAAACAGATGTACAG
>NW_003852396.1:33167518-33192831 GCF_000181295.1 Otolemur garnettii
TTTACATCAACTATCTTTAGACCACAGAAGCTATCACCACCATCACCCAAGCTGATCTTCTGTCCTTCCTTCCAAAGACACTCCAGCAAAACCTTTTACAGGCCATTCCTTTAATGCAGCTTTTTAGAGTAAACATTTTCATATTTTCCCTTAAAAGAACAATATTATGAAGTCTGAGGAAAGTCTGCTTGCCCAAGTGAACTTGGCAAGCAAAAACTAACACCAAATCAAATGTTAAGCTAGCAACCCGCACACACAGTGAGCATGCAAGGAGCAGAAGGCAAGTTTGAGACGGACGTTCAGTAGAGGCCACTTTTAAAGCATTACAAAATCTCTGTGTTGCTTTCAAGCTATGTGGTATAGTTTAAAGTTACTTTTAACAACAACTGGTATAATATTTACAAGTAACTTAAAAAATCTATGTTCAAGGAAGTTACAGACAGAAACCTACAGCACATCAAAGCATCTTCTGGAAAGTGGAGGCTGCCCAGTGTCACGTGGCAAGTCTCCACGACACGAAGGGCTAGAAAACGCATCCTCCACTCAGTTCTGAATCACAAGTCTACAGTAATTTAATGGTGTTTAAGCACCACTTAGAATTTTAAAGTAATATATTTCAAGACTAAGCAATTCGTTTTAGAAGTTTTGGGTTGAAATTTAAGTTTATCATTAACTAAGTAATGTTAAGCAGAAAAGTTTTGAGTGAATTAGAAAAATAAATTATAGGTGCTTAAGTTTGCCTTCCAAAAACTAAGCTATGACAACTTATTCACAACTAGAACTAGTCCGTGATTCTTCTTTCTCTAGATGAGCGGTTCTCAACTTGCGGGTGGCAACTCACAGGAACTGTATTAAAGGCTCACAGCATTAGGAAGGTTGAGAACCACTGCTCTAGATCTATATAAATGACATTGGGAGGGTGTGTCATCTTAACTATGTCTTTCTGCCCTGTACATTGTTCCTTCTTGAGGCGATTCCAAGAATCAACAAATTAAATCACAGAGTTAATAACATTTAACTATACCAAAAAGTTACGTGACACTTTTAAATTTACAATGGAAAACAAAAAATACATATTTAAATCATATTCAATTTAGTAATAAGGAAACTACACTTGGAGAAGCACAAAAATTCTTTTTGGATCTATGAGTACCATTAAGCAAAATATAAAAAATAACTGATTATATGATAACTTAGTTACTTTTCAAAGTTCTATACCATCAGAGTATTGACCTTTCATGGTAGAAATAGCATATAACCTTAACCCTAGCTAATTTATTTTTAAAATAAATTTAGCTCTCTTAAGTAACTCCACACAGTACCTTATAAAAGAACATAAAAAACAAAAGTTCATGGTATAATAATGTCAATTAATGGTAGTTTCAGGAAAGTCCTTTAAAAATGCATACTCAGAATTTTACCTACTATCTGCTAAAGCCAAGAATTACTAATATGAAATTGCCGTTAGAGATTACAGACTTTTCTGTGCAAAAAGTTAAGTGCAGAAAATGTGGCCCCTCTCCAAATTATAGAATTCCTTTGTCTTTTAAAAATTATCTGAAAGACTTTCAGTAGCAGATAACCAAGCTGTCCTATATTCACTTATCACACACTGTAAGTTAACAATAAATTCTTGATTTTGATATTAAGTATAATTGAAAATGGTCCGTTTGTGCAAATTTTGGTAAGACTACACATTTAAACATACAGAAGTCCAAAACAACCTTCAAGGTGTTTAGTATTTTACAACTTAAAGGAAAACAAATCCATTATAAAAATTTCGGTTAAGCCCCATAACTACACACAAACCGCACAGGGGTCACAGAGCAGAGACTGGTGGACGCCGTGGTGTCCATCTTCCTCACCAGCAGCAATGTCTTCACACCTCTACTAACAAATTACTGAAGTTGCTGCATAAAAAGTCCTCTAAATACAACCACATTTAAACTGGGAAACAAGTTACAGCTGCATCTTGTGTTGGCCGGCAAGGCGCGGCAATGCCTGTGATGAGTCCCCACTGTGCCCCCGAGAGCGCGGTAACCTCAATGAAATTCCTCTTAGAAGGCATCAGAAGAATTGGTGGAAATTCAGTCCAAAATCTGAACAAAGTGAAGAAAACTCTGCAGACAGTAACGAGTATACTACATCAACTTAGAAAGGACTTGTATTAACAAGAAAAATGGAGATTCAACTCCTTAAGTAGCTCTGGAATATATTTGAAATATGAAGCAACCATTTTATCTAAAATTAAGTCAGAAATATGGATAGTAAAATTAACCACAGCTATTTTCCATCACATACCGCAACTTTTAAAAAGTATGCAATTGGTTAAGTTTGCATTAGAAATATAAGCAGATTATCTACTAGTTGAAACCATACATATAAGTATTATTACTGAGCTGATTTTTTAAAAAAAGTACAAAGAAACACATTTTCATTTGTTTGGAAAATGTAAAAATTTATGTACTAATATATAATCTCTTCGCTTTCTCTATCTACAAACGTCAGAATGCCTCATCTTCATGCAGACAGTTGTTCAGAATCAACGCCCAAAGCAAGCAGCAAACCAAAGACCCCTGTCAGTGACACGTAGATCAATCTCTATTCTTTAGCAGTCTTTGATGATTTCAGAATTTGCAGCTTGAGCTCCTTTATCATCATCTCTAACTTCTGCCTTGCCTCCCGCTCCTGTCTGAGCTCATCCTGGAGTTCCTGCCTGTCGGCCTCGGCGTGGTCCAGTCTCTGCCTCAGCTCCGCCAACTGGGCTGCGTACTCCGCCTCCTTATCTTTTTCCAAATTCGAGTCACAGGAGCATTTTTGCTTCATTACTTGTTCCAATTTTTTCTCTAAATCTTTCTGTTCAACATAAAATTCTTCCATTCTTTGAGCATGTTCATTCTGCAACGATTCAAGCTCTCTCTGCAAATTCTGCAGCCCGTGAGCTGCCCAACATTTCCACTTCCATCTGAAGTTGTTGCTTTTTTTGCAAAATTGAGTTCAGTTTTTCCTGTTGTTTTACGTAAGTTCTCATTACTTCTTCCATGAATTTTCCCTTATCATCCTCACAAATGACATCTCTGACAAGCAGTGGAGAGGAAGCTGCAGCGTCATGGCCAAGCCCCACCTTGCTTGGGTCTCTGACGAACTTGCAAGCAGTCGACTCAGACTTTTTTTTACTTGTAGAATTGTTTGAGATTGATGAGTCTAAATGGCCACATAATTCTCTGCTTGTTTTTAAATCCATTTTCTCCTGCTCCTCAAGTGAGACATCTGGATAAGATGCTGTTTTCTGATGCTTACTGCTACCATGAGGCTTCTCTGCCTGTCTGGACATGGACTTACTTGCCTCTGCCTTGGTGATCTCTTTAGACTGGGACACAGCAGAAGTAAGTGACACATTAGGGGCGACTACTTTGTCACACATGTATAAGTAGTAACTGGGGTGTAAAAATGAGTGTGTCTGAGGAACGTGGTCACCTTCCTGCTTTATCACAGGGCACCATGACTGCACCTCCATCCCAGGTGGTGTGTCCGTCTTGGATTGACTTCTCTTCCCATTTCTCATGCTAAATTTCTCCTTCATTTCTTCCAAAATTATCTTTAGTTTCTTTTCTTCAGGTGTCCCTAAGTATTTTTGGTTCACGTGAAGATAGCAATGCCATTTGGCTGATTCAAAGCCCCAGTGGCAAGTCCTCTTGTCAGGTGACCTGTGGGAATGCATCACGAAGGTCTGGGGCGCGAACATCCCGCAGCACTCCAAACACTGGATACACGGAGCATCAGGCTGAACATAAAACTGGGGTGCAAACAGACCCTGACATTTGCCCAGACACTCATGCTCCACTTCAAAGACACTGCCAGTTTCCTTTAACTGGGCCAAGGAGTTTTTAGCAGGAAGTATGCTACCATTTTGAGGAAAAGTTCTTGGCCGCAATAAAGCGTTACATAATCTTTGTGCATCAGTTAAGGTGATCAGCCCACAGGATGGGGCGGTGAACGGGAGGATTCCCAGGACCTTCAGGATGTGGAGCTGGTCTGAAGTACATCTGGAACAGTATATGTACAGTTCATCACACACTGTGTTTATCTGCTGGAGCGTAAATTCTCGGAGAACAGAGTTTAAGACTTGGGGCAAACAGAGTCTCTTTTCTCCTCCAACTTGAAAACAAGAAATAGACTCCCCTTCCAGCACGATCTGGGTGAGCTCTGTGGAGCTGTCGGGAGGGATGAGCAGAGGGCCAGGGAGAACCTGAGGGGAGGGCAGAGGCAGGAACACAGTGGGTGACATACTTTCTTGGGAATAGCGGGCAGAGAACGCCGCTGGTCCACCCAGGGAGCTCTGACTGCTCAGGTGGAACTATGCCAATGTGTGATTCAAACTGGGATTCAGACTGAAAGGCTCAGGCACAGAGGCACGGGCGCGCCTGCCGTGCTCCCCGGTGGGTTCCCCGGGACTCTGCGCACAGTCGTCCATGCGCTTCTCCTTAACCGCCGGCACCTTGCTGATCACTCTTCCATTTGCACGAATGTCTGTCATCATTCTCTTCGCTGGAGGGCTGCCATCATCTCCCATCCCATTCAGTTTTTTATTTGAGCCCTGAACCAAGGAGAAATTAGTCTGTAGGTTTTCCATTGCTATGCTATTCTGTTAAATAATTAAGCCTGAGATTTGCATTTTTATTTAGTTGCTTATTTGAAGAGAAAAAAGCAAGGTATACAAATGCTTATGATACATACTCTCACAAAAAATCTAAATTTCCAGAGAAAGAGCTCTTTAAATTCTTCAGCAGAATTCAGAACTTTGTTTTGGTTCTGTTTATAATCTAGTATAACTTCACTACAAATGCTATACAATTTCTTCTTTTGCCTCTGAATAAATATAATTTTAAGCAGTACACCTCTGAGGAAGACTTTGTTTACTTGAATTGCTTCAGCTATGAGTATTGAAACAAAGTTACTAATTCCTCAATTCAGATATTCAGGTGCAATGCAATGATTTGGTTGATACAAGCAAAATACGCGGAAAGTTTATGTAATACTTGTGTCATACAATCCAGACTCAAACACAAGTCAAAATGATGCAACCAAATTTAATTTCTGCCAAAGCCACCAAAATCAGGGGCTCAGGGAATATCTCCCATAAAAAATGCCGGTCTGCCGGTTTGTGCTGGAAAACTGAAGATTGCTGTAAATCCTCACAGCCTCTGACTCCTCTTGAACTTCTGCAATTGACAGCAATAACTTAACAAAAAACTGCCCAGTTATCATCCAGGATTATAGTTTATTCTTCTTTTAATTAATCTGCGCCCGCCGCCGCCGCTCACCCGCCGCCTTCGGCTGTGCGGGCGCTCCGAACCCACACATCGCTACACACGGCCTGACGTCACCGAGCCCTGGCCCGCCCACGTCACTGCGGAGACACTCGGCTTCCCGCAGACCCCGCCGCCGTCTTGGGCCTCACGGGGTGGGGCGGGGACGCGGGGGGATGGGGCCGGGGCAGGGTAGCGGAGAGGGAAGGGGACGGAGTCAGCTGCGGACCCGCCGGCGTTTCTGTCCCGCTCTGGCCCTCGGGTGCGCCGCCGCCCGCCTGCTGGGTCCCCCGGGCCCCCGCACGGCGTCTCGCGCGCCCCTCCCCCACGCGCGCGCCCGGCCCAGCCGTCTGGGCCGCAGGCGCGGCGCTGTCTCACAAATAATTATTGTTAAGAAAGAGCTTCTGTATTATCCTCAATAATTGAGAACTAATTTATTAAAAATATACTAGCCCATTTTTATGATCCAACTACAATGAGTACTTTTAAAAGTATTATAAAACATAATTTTAAAAAATATTGATAGAATGAATTAGAGCCAGATGTAGGGGACTCGAAGAGGCAGATGACATTTGAGCAAGATAATCTGCAGCTAAAGGGTGGACCTTGGGCCATTCATCCACAGGTGTTCCTTGTAGAAGAAGAGCCCAAGCCTTCTGCACATAGTCATTGTTAATTACTTCCCTCACCTGCATTGTTCTGTCTCAATAAAAAGCTAGTTTAGAGGTTGCTTGGGGCTACCCTGCAAAGAAGGGCTAGCCCACCTCCCTCATGCATGCACTACTAATCCGCATCATGCCTAGTTCCTTCCTGCAGTGATAGAGCCCAGGGCCACAGGGGCCTGACAGGTAGCAAGACATCTGGCATAAGTCAACAGGATTCAGTAGGACACAACAGGACACCAGGAACATGGACCAAAGGGGAAAATGACACATGGAAGTAGGTGAAGCTTTTGGTAAATAGTGGGAGGAAGTCCAAAGGGAAACTCCACTCAGGGCAATCTAAAAGCCTAAACTCCTTATGGCCAATCTAAAAGCAAGGGAACCTCACACGAAATCAGTGAGGTGTTTTTTAACTTCTTTTATTTCAAACCATTCTCAAAAAAATAATATAATGCAATTCTATGGGAGTACTCTGCCAGCTTGGTTAGACCTGTGGTGCCTCAGCATAAAACTGAGGAAATTAAACCAGATCAATGGATGAAGTTGGAGAATAATTAAACTAAGAGTTAAACCACCGCTGTGCTAGGGAACTCCATTTGAAAAAAGAGTCTGGAATCAGTTAGCAAAGATTCTACTGGAAAAGCCGTTTAAAGCAGGAAAAACTCCACTACAGAGGAATTGTGAAGTGTGGGGCCACTAACAGACCATGAGTAACAGTCTTTGAGAGGAACTGTGAATTGTAGAACCATTAGTTCACAAGTAACAGTCTTTTGAGATCTGTGAAGGGTGGATTTAGGACCAGGAGTAGAAAAACCTTTGGAATAGCGAGAGAAAAATCCTTGCTTGCAAAGATTGCAGGGAAAGCATTATCTTTTGTTCGTCCATTAAGTTAATATCAAAGGAAAGTTCACATAATTAAGAAATGGTAAATTCTCTCAGCTGAGATTTTCTCAGTTTGTTTTCTCAACTTAAAAAGACCTTTGAGGGAATTAGCATTACAATCATGCTTTTTCCCTAGCAACAGTTAATAGTTTAAATCTGTATTGAGCTTTGTCATTTAAAGAGCCCATACCTGGAATTCATAACTTTGTCAATTACCATACTTTTCCTAGCAAGAAAAGGGCTAGATAACAGGAAGAACTGCTCTTACCCCATCAAAAATTTAATACGTTTGTATATAAAAAGGAGGATTTGTATATAAAAAGGTAGCAGCCTATATTGAATAGTAGTCCTAAGTACATGCTCACTAGAGTTCTTTTCACTCTCAGAGTGGAAGCCTGGTTATGTACTACAATGGGATCCAGGTTTCACTTATATTATTACAGAAAATCAAGAGAAGCAGTGGTTACCAGCTTGCTGGATTAAGCCTCAACACGAACAGGAAACCTTGTCAGTACCTTAACAAATTTGTTTTCATTAACTTTTCTTTTATTCACAGGACCTTAGCCTAGGTAATTTCATAATAGGGAAACCCTGGATCAATCTCCTCTGTGGGAACTCTAGCTGCCTCTCCCATATTATTATCCATCATCAGCAGAAGGCAGGTAAGAGTAATCAGCATCCTTATTCCCTAAGAGGCAGTTGGAACTTCTATGCAGAGTGGGAAGATTGACATAGGATTTCATTATTTTGGGCTGTATATTAAGCCCCAGGCAAGCTTAGGATGCATCTTCTAAACCTTGGAAGGTTATGACAACAAAGACCTCGAACAGTAGGCTTTGAGATAGCGGTTATTCTGGTATTGGCCAAGGTAAGAGAATTTCACTTGCTGGATTTATACCTGTTTCAGCTGATCTTTACTTAAAGTTATACTGCTCTTTGGAAAGGGTCTGAGTTTGGTACAGCCCTTTCCCCACCTAACATAACTTCAGGTTTGGTTAATACTTCCAATGGAAGCATCATGAGCCCTATGGGTCAGCTCATAGCACATAGTTGGGTGGTGATTAGCACAAAGGGGACAGGTTTTCCTCTATGCCTAGTTTGGCTAAAATAAGTTTCCTTTATAACTGGATTAGCTCCGTTGGTGTATTTTTGTTATACTTATATACCCTTATGTTTCTTTTACTTAGCAGGGAAGCTCCTCAGGGAGTAGAACAGCTGAAATATCAACAATAGATTTTCTCCCTTGCCTATCCAGAAATGTCTTTAATACACTAGAGGGGGGAAATATAGGGGACACTAAGAACCAGATGACTTCTGAGCAAGATTATATGCAGCTGAGGAGTGGACCTTGGGCCATTAGTCCACCGGTGTTCCTTGAGGAAGAAGAATCCAAGCCTTCAGCACATAGTCATTGTTAATTACTCCCCTCACCTGTATTTTTCTGTCTCAATAAAAGGCTGGTGCAGAAGTTGTTCGGGGCTACCCTGCAAAGAAGGGCTAGCCCACCTCCCTCAAGTGTGCACTACTAATCCGCATCATGCCTGATTCCTTCCTGCAGGATCCAGCCCAGAGCCACAGTGGCCTGACAGGTTGCAACACCCAGACAGAAAAAATATGTAAATGTCACCATTTATTACCTTATATACTATCAGTTGGTGTAAAACCAAAACCCCTCTTAATTACTTATTTGGCTGTCTTGTAATTATTCAAAACAGCATGGTTTAAAGGATTCATACTGTGGTTCATGTAAATTCAAAATCATCTGCAAAAACAAACATAAAAAAGAGTTGAGCTCTGCAGGCCCTATGTGAGAAATTATCTCATATTTCTCTACCTTTCTATTAATAGAAATATGCTAACTACTAACTGATTCATGTCAAGCAAGACTACTACAAAATCAGGAATTAGTTTTTTTAAAGTTATTTCGTCTTTAAACAATATCTTCAGATAGCTATGTTTTGTTTTATTTTGGGTTTTGCTAACTATTAAGTCATTAATAATTAAATGGTTTTCTAAAGTCAAGCAGTTTTCATACCAAATCAGTTGAATTTTCACTGTTTCATATGAAACTGTTCATATGAAGATTAAATATCAGCACACTGCGTATAATTCAAAACCTTTTTTATTACATAAATTTCAAACTGTAAAAAGTGAACAGAATATTATAATGAAACTCATGTACCCATCATATAGCTTCAACAATTATCAGCATTGTGCCTTTCTTTCATATTCTACACTTCCTCTCATTATGCAGTCCAGTTACCAATGTTGCTGTTATAATCCTAATTATTTAGAAGTTTTGAAGTAAAATTGACATTTAAATTGTGCAAATTGTTCATATACATTTTGAAAAAATAAATACAACCATCACCTATATTTCTAACATAAATATGGTATTTATATCTCCACCCAAATTGTCTAATGTCTCCCCTTTATTCTCCCATCTTGCTCCCATTAAAGATAAGCACTGTTTTTTTTTTCTACATTGAATTGCTTGTAATAATTCTAAAACTTTATGTAAATGGAGTAATATAAAATAATACACAATATTTTGGGTCCAGATTATTTTCACTCACAGTTAAGTGTCAATAAGTTGACTTTACTCAGAAACACAAACCTTCCCAGGACACTATGTATAATTTCCTGAAAGAAAAGCCATTAAATTAGATATTCAAGCATTGAATAGACAAAGGATCTCCTCACCAGGAAAAAGCCCAGTTCCCATACCTCCTATATTATTGCTCATAATCAGGCAATAGTAAACTATGGCATTTTTCATATTTGGAAAGTTAATATCCAGGTCATAAAGTCTGATCCAAGGTTCTGTGTTCTCAAGATATTGTCCTTCTGTTAGATATCACTTCTCTTTCTGAGTAGTGTACGAACAATGCTATTGCGAATTTCCTTGGTTTTGATGCTGTAGACAATGGGGTTGACTACAGGTGGGAAGAAGAGGTAAGCATTGGCCATGGCAGTCTGGAGGAGTGGAGGTAAATTTTTTCCAAAGCGGTGCATCAAAGAAAGGCTGATCATGGGCACATAGTACACAAGCACAGCACAGATGTGTGACACACATGTGTTGAGTGCCCGCCACCGCCCTGCTCCAGAAGCTATTCCCAATACTGTGTGAAGAATCAGTGCATAAGAAACCACAATGAGCAATGAGTCCAGGCCAAAGGTGGAGGTTATGACAAATAGACCCAGGATGCTATTGGGACGAGTATCTCCACAGGGCAATTTGATCAGATCTGAGTGGAGGCAATAAGAGTGTGTGAGGGTGTTGTGGCCGCAGAAAGGCAGGCGCTTCAGGAGAAAGAGCAGAGGGAGCATAAATGTCACACTTCGTAAGGCAATGGCAGCACCTATTCCTATGATGCGGGGAACAGTTAGGATGGTTGTGTAGCGCAGTGGGCTATAGATGGCCACAAAGCGATCCACAGACATTGCCAGAAGGACATCTGACTCCATGAGGGTAAAAGAATGCATAGAACACATCTGGAGCAGGCAACCTCCAAAACTAATATCAGTAATGCCAAAGAGAAAGATGCTTATCACAGTGGGCATAGTGGAAGCAGAGACGCCAAGTTCAACCAAAGCCAGCATGGCTAGGAAGTAGTACATGGGTTGGTGCAAGGCTGAGTCAATCCGGATGACATGAAGGATGATGCCATTTCCCAAGAAGATGATAGTGTACATCAGGCAGAAGGGGATGGATATCCATGTGTGTTCTGCCTTCAGCCCTGGGATGCCAACAAGAGTGAATGTTGCAGGTGTAAACTCCATAGAACTATTGAAAGTGTCATGGTGAAACTTCACCTGAAGATATTGAGAAACATTTGGAAATAGAAATATATAAATTTCTAGTCTGTCATTGTACATCAAATTCTGAGATTCTGAGAAACATATTGAAGACATCGTCTCAGAAAGGGGCTGAATTCATTTCTGAAACAAAGCCACATGTAAACCACAGTGTATGGAAGAGAAACCTAGTTAGACATGCAGAAGAGAATTCTAACATGAGCCAAACACAGAAGGTGTTAATAGAAATCTCAGGCTGAGATATTTATGGTACTGAAAGACTGACAATAAGCAAAAAGATGATGTATTCATCATGGAAATTGGGACTAAAACATGGAAATTGGGACTTTAATGATCTGGTACTTATAGTATATAAAAGGAGTGAATGAGTAGTGAAGGTAAGGTACACTTGTAAAGAATATTCATAATTGTAAAGTTTGATAGTTTTTAGATCTCAAGGGGAATCATAAATCACTTGTAGTCCAGACATTTTATATATATACACACAAATAATTATATAAGGTAATATATTCATATCATTTATCTTACATTTGGAATATGAGATATTGAGCATATGAAATAAAAAGAATAATTTAATATATTAGATCATTAGCATGCAGTATTTTCAAATGTCTTTTTATTAACTCACCAGTTCACTCTTTATCCACCTGGTATTCATGGAAAACTGAGAAGGCTTCTCTGTATTTTACAAGAGATTCAAAGTCTTCTGCTGGATCTCAGGTCAGGGCTGAAGGAAACACCAGAGCCATCAGTATCTCATAAGCCAGGTGTGATGGTGGGGCTGCAGTGCAGTGATAGTGATATTCATTGAGGAACAAGTTTACTAACACTAAAATCCCCTTTAAAATCCCGCAAAACTCTCTTGTAGCAGAGCCTTGGATGTTAAGTTAGGGGCCAAAGGCAAATTCAGGATGTGGCTCTGGCGTGGAGATTATGAAAGAAGATAAAGGCTTTCTCCCGTGTTAGGCCAAGCCTCTTGGTTAGGTATAATCAACAGAGTGTTAATAAATATTTAACAATCAGCTTTCCAAATAAAAGTACTATAATTTGTACCAGTTTCCAATTTTGCGGTTTAAATCCTTCTACCATGATCAATTTCAAGTTCCCATCCTGCTATCACTGAATGCAGAGCTGACATGTGCATAATCAGCTTTCCCACACTGGTGCAAGCCAGCATTATGAATAACTGCAGCTGACTCTAGATCTCGGACACTTACTTACCTAGGTGGAACTGACAGCTAGCTCATCAATGCTTGTATCCCATGTTTTACTATATATTTGTAACAGGGCTATAGGTGTCGTAGGTACTTACCTTTATATGCACTTAGCTGACTAGAAGGGGAAAAGGCAAAATTGGTGAAAATCCCTCAAGGAGCAATTAACTAAGAATAATTATTTCCAGAACTTGTAGGTATATTATAGAGAAGGGGAGGGAATGGTTCTCACAGACCAGCAGGCAAGGGAATAGGCATAAAACAAGCCAATGTAAAGCAAAAAGAAGCCTATAAATTATTAATTTTACAAAGTCACAAAGTAATTTTAAGATAACATGTTGGTTTATATTGACATGGATCTTCCTATCTTTTCACTTTGAATCCTTTTAATGTTGACGTATAAAATTATGTTCTATGTAATTTTTATGTGGTCCATTTAACATATTTTTCCTGTATAACTTATACTTTTTATTGTGAGGAAGCTAGTCCACAAACAAGGTAAAAAACAGATAGATATAGAGTTGCATAGCTACAAATAGACCTAGAGACATACTCTAGGTAGAGACAGAGAGTGATGTTTATAGTGATAAACAGAGTTGGAGACAGTAATACTGATACAAAAACATAGCAACAATGAGGGGAAAGGAAGTAGAGAGCAATCACACAAGTGTCTGCCTTGAATCCATTTGACATTTGTTTGAACATTTGGGTGATTAGAGATTTTATTTAATTACTTCCAAATGTATAAACATATTTTTCAGTAGCATGTCTGGAATGGTGGCCTGGTCTTTCCACATTATTTGGAGGAGATATATGTATATACACACACGGATACATATACATACATACAGGGTGGCCATAAAATTTGTGTGCAATTTTAAATTGCATGAAATTTGAATTGCACACTAACTTTATGGTCACCCTGTATATACATACATACATATATAAAATTACTTTAAATTATCACATAAATATGGATCTACCTCTTGTCTCTGTAGTCTATTTGATCTAAGTGTCTATTTATTCATATCCACACTCTGCCATTATTATTCTTTTTTTAATATATGCTTGTATATAATTGGTGAAGTTATGTTTTAAGTTTCCATTCTAATTTTTTAATTTATTCTTTCATATAGGGATTAAAAGCCAGCATCCAAAAAAATCGAGTATTAATCCAAATGTAAGTGCTAAAACTGTAAAGCTCTTGGAAGAAAATAAATGAGGAAATCTTCATGAAGTTCCTTTTGGCAATAGATTCTTAGATATGACACTGAAAGTTTCAATAACAAAAATAAATAAATTGTATTTCATTAAAATTAAAAATTGTCATGCAACAAAGAATTTTAGTAAGAAGACATAAAGACAGAACCGAATAGAAGAACATATTTTCAGATCATGTATTTGTTTTTATTTGTTTCTTTGTTTCTTTTTAGACCAAGTCTCAGGCTGATGTGCAGGCTAGAATTCCATGACATCACCTTAACTCACAGGGTTCAAGAGATCCTTCTGCATGAGCCTCCCAAATAGCTGGGACTGCAAACAGGGTCTTGCTCTTGATCAGGCTTATCTTGAACTCCTACAATCCTCCCACCTCAGCTACCTCCCAAGGTGCTAGGATTACAGGCATGCACCATCATGCCCAGAGAATATATTTAATAAGAATTCAATTTTCAGAGTGTATGAAGAACTCCTGCAACTCAAAAATAAAAAGTTAGACAACCAAATCTAAAACTGAACAAATAATTTAAATGCTCATTTCCTCAAAGAATAAATGACCAGTGGCCCATGAAAGGCTAACCAAAACTGTAATAAAATACCACTATATATTTATTAGAATACTTATAATTTTTTTAAAAAATAAAACTAGTGGCTCGGCGCCTATAGCTCAACCGGCTAAGGCGCCAGCCACATACACCTAAGGTGGCGGGTTAGAATCCCCAGCCCGGGCCCGCCAAACAACAATGACGGCTGCAACCAAAAAATAGCCAGGCATTGTGGCTGGCGCCTGTGGTCCCAGCTACTTGGGAGGCGGAGGCAGGAGACTCGCTAGAGCCCAGGAGTTGGAGGTTGCTGTGAGCTGTAACGCCATAGCACTCTACCCAGGGGGACAGCTTGAGGCTCTGTCTCAAAAAAAATAAAAAAAATAAAAAAAATAAAAAATAAAACTAGTGTCTGGAATATGAAAAAGATGGAACCTATATACATTGCTAGTGAGACTATAAATAGAGAAAGCTCCATAAAAATAATTTGATGTTTTCTCAAAAAAAAAAAAGCATTAGAATTACTATATGACCCCAAATTCCCACTAGTAGGTATGTGTGAAAAAAAAAATTGTAAACAATGATTTGAGCAGATACTTGTAAACAAATGTTCCTTGTAGCATTTTTCACAATAGATAAATGGTGGAAACAACAAAAATGTTTACCAACAGATGAATGGATGAGCAAAATTGGTGTATACACACAATGGAACAAGGGTAAGAGCCTCTCCTGATATGACCATGAGACTATGTGGTTGCCAAATTTAGTTATTTTTAAAAAATCATTTTGCAATTTTTAAAAATATATGTTCTTTCATATAGTAGTTCTAGGGTCATAACAAGATTGAGTGGAAGGTACAGAGAGCTTTTCTATAACTTCTGTCCAACGTGCACAATTCTCTCCATTATCAGTATCACATGCCAGCGTGGTTCCATTTGTTATAATCAATTTACCACATTAACACATCATCAAAGTCAATTGTTTTCATTAGGATTCATTTTCAGTGTTTTATAGTCCATGTACTCGTGCCAATATATAATGACATATGTCTAAGACTATAAAATTATAAAGAATAGTTTAATTTACCCCCCATTTTTCTGTGTTCCACCTATACATCCTTCTTGTTACCTAACCTTAGTAATACTGATGTTTTTACCTTCTCCATAGATGTTTAGCTTCTAATTGTTGATTAATCACTTTAGCTTTTTATAAAATTTTTCTAGAGTAGCAATTAAGTCTAATATTAATGACCATATTTCTCTGTACATTTAGTTACTCTTTCTTCCACATTTTTTCATTGTTGTAGTTTTCCTGGTTCAAAAGAAAGATGTAAGGTTGCAATTATTTGCATAAGAAAGGGATGTGAAATACTCCAGAAATCTACTACAACTAATGAGGAATAAGTAAATTTTGCAAAAGTTGTGGAACACAAAGTCAATATACAAAAATCAATTGTGTTTCTATATACTAGCAATGAACAATTAGAACCTTAAATTTTAAGAACATCATTCAAAAGCAAAAAAAAAGAGAACTATTTAGAAAAAATCTGATCAAAGATGTCAAAGATATGTATAATGAAAACTATAAAACATTGTTAAGAGAAATTAAAGAAGGTCTAAATAGAAACACAAGATTGGACAATTAAGTTTGTAAACTCAGCCCTGGGAACTTACTGCCTCTTTGCTGGATATCACTGCAGTCACTTTCTTAGGACACTCCTTGGGAAGCTATGCGCTGGTGCCAGTGCCTAGTACACCCTTGAAAGCACTTTCTCTAAGATGAGTTCATGAACTTAATTATCAAAACCTGTACACTGACAGCTCTAATAGCCATTCCAGGAAAAGAGTTCCAAACTTGGTTTGAAGGCAAGAGTAGGCACTGGCATAGGTGCAGAGCTTCCCAAGGGAGTGCTGCAAAGGTGACCATAGTTAGGCCAGTGGTGTGGAGGGTGCCTGTAGTCCCAGCTACTCAGAGGGTGAAGCAAGAGGACCTCCTGAGACCAAGAGGTAGAGGTTGCTGTGAGCTATGATGACACTACAAAACTGAACCCAGGGTGGCAGAATAAGAAAAAAAAGAAGTGACCATAGTGATATGCAACAATGAGGTATGCAACATTTTTTCTAGGATGAGTTCGTGAAATTAATTGTTCTACCTCCTATATCACGTCCATGAGTCAAAAGATTCGACATGTTAAAAGATATTATTTCTGTCTGAATTGGGCTATAGATTCAAGAAAAGTCCAACAAAAACACTAGCAGTTCTTTATGTGGTATTTACCTAACTGATTCTAAAATTGATATGGAAATGCATAGAACCCACGGTAGCCGTGACTTAGATCAAGAAAACCAGTTTATACTATCTGATTTTAAGACTTATTATAAGAGATATAGAAATAATATAGTTTGGGATAACTTTAAAAACAGACAAAAAGAGTAATGGAACAGAATAGAGAGTCCATAGGTACACAATTGATCAATTGATTTTCAACAAATAGGCTAAGACAATTCAGTGGAGTAGAAGATAATCTTTTTAAGAAATAAATCTGGAAAAATTGGTTAGCACATGCCAAAAAAAGAAAAATAACGTGTTTTTTGAAATACCTGCTACATTTCATTCTTCCACCACTAATTATTCAAGCTAAGTATCAATATATGTATATATTTGTATATGATACAAATTTGTATATCATATGTATATAAATAAATGTGTGTGTGTATATATGCATATACATAGAGAGGCTGCATGTGTTTTATAAACACTTGTGATGATTCCCCCATATTTTATTAGGTATTGAGTGAGATATCAGGATGTTCTTAGAAAGAAGCACGGCTATGGGTGCAACAGGTCACTGCAGCCTTGGTAGTCCCCATAGGGAGCCCATAGCTAAGGACCTTCTGCTGACAGCAGTCTCAGTACCCAAGGGATTAAGTCTTCCATGGTTTAAAAGGGGTCTGGAAAGATCTGGTAAGGAAAAAAGATATATACTATCATACTTAAAGTTTACTATATAGTCATAGTCATCAAAAGACTATTAGGCTAGTATTGGCATCATCACCAGCAAATCAGATAGATTATAGAGTCAAGAAATAAATGCTATGTACAAAATCAACTTACTCTCAAAACATAAATGTCAAACTAATTCAATCACTAAAGAATAGTCTTTTCTGCAAATAATGCTGGACCACTTGTGCAATATTTTTTTAAGACTTAGTTGGACCTCGTGGTTTACATATACCACATTTTATTAATCCACTCTGTATTGACAGGCCTTTGGATTGATTCTGTATCTTTGTGATTGTGCATTTTGCTGCAATGTAATTGAGCACAGGGGTTGTTCTGATACAAAGTTTTCTTTTCCTTTGGGTAGATAAAATTCTCATGTCATTCAGTCAAATCCTCCATCATTATACGATAAGTATTCTCTCGCTAACCTTTATTCCTTAAGAATTTTATCCTTGAATCAGAATCTTATGACTGTTGCAACTTCTGTCAACACTTTGTGTGACTTTAGTACCTGTGATAGTGACCTATTCAAATCATTTTCCTGAGGATTGTTAGCATCGAGAATAGGTTCAGTTTGATAGATTGGCTTTTCTGAGATCAACAACATCCTTCTTCAATGAAGTTAACCATCATCAGAAAAAAAAAATTAGTATTAGTATGTATTATATACTGAATGCATCACATGACATATTGAATTTAATTATACACAATGGGTAAGAAACTAATATAAATTCATTTTACCAACTGAAAATCAATAGTTATGTAGCATGTTAATGACATGCTATTATTGTGTTATAGGCAAACCTGGATTTCTTGCACCAGAGGATTTTGTTTTATTTATGTTCTTGTTTTTACCTCCAAATACAGTTCCTTGTTGAAATTAAAATGAATAGGGCATATATTATAAGCCAAGGTAATTTGTAGAATTACTAAGGTCAACAAGACATCTGTTCATATCACACATTGAATATTTTTCTTTCATTTGACTGATAACTTATTTCCTTGTTTATGTATGGACCTTCATGAAATACATTACTATCATAAGTTAATTTGATCAGTACTGAATCATATTTTATGTTTTTATAAAACAATGATTCCATGTTGTTTGTAAACTAAATAAAGATGTTGATAGTATGATGTAAAGACCCTTAAAGACGTGGGTCTTCTTTATCTTGCCAATATTACTACAATACAGTCTGTATATAACCAAAGTGGTAATAATTTTAAATATAGCATTTCATTTTTTAATTATAAAGTAATTGTATATACTTTTTCAATTCTAATGTTAATTTACCATCTCTACCATTTTTCACTATGTAGTTCAGTCATAATTGATACATTTATATTCTTTTGTCCTTTTCATTTCCCTTCTCTCCTCCCCTGCCTAGGCTCCAATAACCAAAGATCTGCCCTGTATCAACAAGAGATACACTTTTTTCATGCCCACATATGACTGAGAACGTGTGATATTTATCTTTCTGTGCTTGGCTTACTTCACTTATTCTTACCAGCCTCCAGTTCTAACCATGTTGCTGCAACCGACAGGGTTGTATTCCTGAATAATATTCCATTGTGTAAATAGACACATTTGCATTTCTATAAATCAACTGTGGCTTCCCAACTACATCTATGTGTTCAGCTTGCTTAACCTACAGAGATTTCTGTTCCTCATCTGAGCTTTCTCTGGATAAGACCCGTTCATGTTTGATGGAACTTCCTCACATGGAAATTCTCTCTTCTCAATGACAAAATTAAGATGCACTGTCATTCACCCTTTGGTCCCTCATTCAAATTGTGCATACTTGTTTCAAAGAACAAAAACACCCTTAATTCATTTATCTCTCTCTATGTGTTTCTTTATTATTAGGCCTTGAATTCCAAGAACATTTCTTGTTCACATTTATAACTACAGTATCAAAAAATATGTCTTTCAGACAGATTATGTTCAACAAATGTTTATTGAATAAATGAATGGACGGATGGAGATATCCAGCTAGAGTCTGCTCGGACTATTCAACTGACAAAGTATAACAATATCAAGATACACTTGCACTTTGTTTTCTCTGAAGTTTAATACATGATGTATGGCATCCTATGCCTCAGTCCACAAATGTAATTTTTGAAAAAACCATCAATTTTCTTTATGAGGCTTAAAACTACTCTTATATTTGTTTCTATTAATGCACAGGTTGGTGCTTCTGTGCATCCCTCTCACACTAAGAAAGTCATTGTTACTCAGAACAGCACTATTTTTCAGCAAGTGGAAATAAATTATGTTACCAAAATTGCAATACACAATGCTGAAGTTTGAGCTTGCCAATCAAGCTTCCAGGGAAATTGTCACTTTAATGAATCTTATATGCTACTGTGTATGCTATAAGTATACCAAGGGTATTTAAATAACTCCTCCCTATTCTCCATCAACTTCTTCCTGACATCTATCTAATGCCATAGGGATCAAGTTCTTTGAGCACCTGCAAAGGTGTAGTGGATACTCACAGCAGATATTTGAGATTTAAGTCATTATAAAATTTAGGTGACATGCTTGATCATGCCCAATAATATTAATAAAGGATTAAGAAAAATATTATCATAAATTCTTAACTTATACTTCAGTATCTTAACTGATTAATTGGTAAAAAAGCATTATGCTCAGGATGCTATGTAAATATCTTAGGCATTTGTCCCCTTGCGTTTATATCCTTAGATACAGAAACTCTGTGCTTCCTAGCTTGCTAATCTGGGATGCTCATTTTTAGAGGCCTTTTAGGAAAAAATGGAACTTTCTTTTCACAAATAGCCAGCTCGGGGCTAAGGTAGTTTTTCCACTTTTCTTTTTGACAGTTCTCATGCCTATAACCTAAACTTCTATTTGTTTTTCATAACCTAGTTGATCATTTGATGTGCCTTTCCAGCTTGATTATATCTTCATTTATGGTCCAAACAAGCAGATAAACCCTTTGTGTTTATAGAATATGTACAATATTACTTTAGAAAAAATATAGTAGATGAGATAAATATTAAACAGAAGTTTAAAAATTCAGTCATTCAAACAAAACTCCTATTTAGAAAGCTTATGCATGAAGGTAAAATTAGGATAATAGTAACAATTTGGAGATTTAAAAAAGAAATGGGCTAAAATTAAAAACAAGAAGTCAGTAATATTTTGAAACATGTCTACCTGATCTTTAACGAAGGTTCTTGTGTGTGAGTGAGAGAACTAACAGAGCCCTGCAGTGTGCCTTGCTTGCTGTGGGATATACTTACCCTGGAGCTGGCAATTGGTTTTGCAAAACCAAATATGCTAATTTTATTAGGCAGTGCTGTTTTTTTGGTTGAGAATATTGGTATTTAAAATGTATACTTAGGTTTCTATTCACATACGACATTTGATCTGAGAATTTGGGAAATTTATCACACCTCTTTGATTTAAAATTGTTCACTTATAAAATACAAATATTGTTACCTACATTTAAATAGAATCTTTTAGTATTGAGACGGATAAACATAACACTGAGTATAAATTGCACATCAGAATGTAAAGGCCATTAAAAAAGGTTAAAAAGGTAGAATTTTACAAATATGCCATGAAATCCAAATATTTTGAAAATAAACACATACAGTGGTTAAATATTTGGTATAGTAACCAGTAAGCACAAATTAAGTGTATTTTCTGGGTTTTCTTCTCCCTTCCCAACAATGAAAATTATATGGAAAAATTCACCTGTAGCTTTATTATTCTTGGGCTTACAGATGTGTGTGTATTTCCATTAAAAAAAACATAGAAAAATTAAGCATAAAGAAAGCATAAAAAGGTCACAAGTATTCAAGAGAGCACATCAAATTTCTCATAGTTAATTTTTTTTCCTTTCTTCTGCTGTAAATTATGTAATTTTCACATTCTCATGGCATTGTACTAGATTTTTAAGAAGGATATATTATGAAAGTGTTTACTGGTACTGCATTAAAGAGTTAAGGTATGGTCTTTAAATAAGCTTACAGATAGTTACATTTGGTGTGAAGAAAAAACATTTCATATGTTTGTTAGAAAATATTCTCAGTAATCTTGTATTGGATTTATTTTATTTTTTTATTTCCCAATTGTTCATAACCTAAGTATGCAACTTTTAAATCACTTTCAGTGATGTCTCTGTTGGCGCCAGGATGTTCCATTGATGATTTGAGCTTAAAATCACCAATATAGAGAAAAATACATATCAGCTTTTAAATCATCCAGGAAGTCTCATTTAATATTGGTTATTATTATTTAAATTCAATTTAATTAATTCAATTAATTCAAATTAATTTAATTCAATTAAATTAAATTTAACTAATTCTCTCTCTCTCTCTCTCTATATATATATGTTATATATAATTCTCGATCTCTCTTTCTATATATATATCTGTATATCTGTATATCTGCATATCTGTCTATTTTATACATCAGAGTTTGTGAGATATCAGTGAATCAGAAAATACATGATTTTAGAGATAAATTTTAACTTCAGGTGCTAATAGAAACAACTGTGATGCAGTAGCTTCATGTTATCAGTACAACTAATTAGAGAAGACAGTGGGAGTGTATTATATTTGAGAGAATTTTGAACTGGCTATAAAATGTTCAGTGACTCACTATTCCTGCCTTCTATATCTCCATAGAAAGAATTAAACTGGATTAAAACCTAAAATATATTTCTCTTTTCTCACTTACCTTTATGTATCTTATAAGTTAAAATGCATGGAAATACTATATCCAGAAAAACTGAAAATTTCATTATTTCAAAGTATCTTTTCACAATCTTTGAATGCCTTAGGAAGATGGAGCACAAACTCATAGATGTTCTCCTTTGATGTTGAAGTGTTTCTGTAGATTTTGTTTGTTCTTATTTCTTACTGCAACACACTTTTAGATAGAATGAGAAAGAGAGAAATGTGTGTGCATGTCTTCTTCAGAAATACCCAATATTTAGCACTATCCTTCTTTAGCAGTATGTGCTGAGAGCAGAGAATAACAAAATTAATCGATCTTGAATTTGTTTCGTCTTCACCCCATAAATGATGGGATTGAGCATAGGGGGCACCACCACATAGAGGTTGGCCACAAGGATATGGATGTGAGAAGGGATGGTTTTACCTCCAAAGCGATGGGCGAAAAAAGAAAAGAATGCTGGTGTGTAGAACATAAATATGACACAGATATGGGAGCCGCATGTGTTTAGAGCCTTGAATCTGGCCGTCCAGGAAGGTATCTGGAATACTGTGCGAAGTATCAGTGTGTAGGACAGAATGATGAGCACTACATCCATCCCCGTGGAGAGTAGGGCCACAGTCAGGCCGTAAATAATATTGACCTTGATGTTATCACATGCCAATCTGGCAATGCCCATGTGCTCACAGTACGAATGGGGAATGATTTTTCTCCCACAATATGTGAGTCGGTATACCAAAAAGATGAATGGACAGCAGATGAAACAGCTCCTGACCACAGCTGCTATGCCAATCTTCCCAATGACCATGGAGGTTAGTATGGTGGTATATCTCAGTGGGTAACAGATGGCCACATAACGGTCAAATGCCATAGCCAGGAGAACAGCAGATTCTATTGCAAAGATGAAATGTATGAAGAACATCTGAGATACACAGCTACCAAAGGATATATCTGTGGAATGGAACCAGAAAATGGCCAGCATCTTGGGGGCTGTGGCTGTGGAGAGCAGGAGGTCTGCGGAGGCCAGCATGCACAGGAAGAAATACATGGGTTCATGGAGACTGCGCTCAGTTATAATCAGGAAGATCAAGAAGATATTGCCTACTACAGCCACAATGTACATAAAACAGATAGGGATGGAAATCCAGCTGTGCAAACCTTCCAGTCCTGGGATTCCAATCAGGACATACCACACATCCTGGGGATCGGAGTGATTGTGAAAGGAAGGAGCCATCTGGGCAGTATGTTCCAGGCCTAGTGCCATTCATGAAAGACCATAAGGTTGAAGATTTAAAGAGAATTATCTTAGGCTGAATGATGTCTGATCAGATTCTTTCTTTCCAATATTTTTGTCTGTGTGAAAGGACAGTAAGATGGATTAACTAACCTAAGATTTCACTCCTTACATTGCAGAATTAATTTTTGCAACTTGAAATAATTAATAGCTATCATTTAGTAACTTCTTAACATGTATCATATTTCTTACAAATGTGAGCTTATTAAATTTTTACAACATCCTACTGGAAAAAAAACCTTTATAATAACACATGATATGAATACTGTTATTCTTAAAGATGAGGGAAAAAAAGAAAAACCACAGACTTTCAGCTGCTTCCACTAGGTGCCACTCATTTCAGAATAAAGCAGGTAAATCTGAAAGCTCTGAACACAAACATCATCCAGTGTTGCCTATCAAATAAAATAAAATAGCTGAAGAATAATGAAGAAGAGGGGTCAGAGGAAAGAAGCTAGAGTGCACGCAACTCAGGGAAGTCAAGAGATGGAACATATGTCTTCCTGGAAGTGTCTAGCTCTGTCTGTCAGCTCATTGGTTAAGTCTCTTTGTTTCTTATCTATGTGGTACTGGCTGACCTGAAATAGCCTGCTTTTCAACCCTGCTCAGGATGGCACACTCAGCCTGGCATTCTCTAATGATCGCAATATAGACAACATGAGATAAAACTTTCAGAGGCTGATGTGTCTTCAATAACATCTTTACTAACACTGAATCTGAGGTCACACATTCTGCCTAGGTATAAACCAGATCAAATTGATCATCTTGAACCATGCCTGCCTCAAGGATATAGATATTTAAATTACAAAGTCCTAGGCTTCTTTAAGCTTTTTTCATTGGTTTAAAATGGAAAATATTATTTGGAAATTAGTTGAACTATGAAAAATTCAAAATATCTCAAAATAAAAGTCAAGATATTCTAATTCAATGTTGAAAGGTATTATAATTGTCTTCAAATTTTTGATGATTTTATAATGTTTAAATTAACTTAGGAGTTTATTTCCTCAAAACCTCTGGAAATTCTTAAAGTACACAACAACCATTTAGTAATGTGATATATGTCTAGTTATACATTTATTATAAACAAACCATTACACTTAATTTTGTATTTATTTCTTCATAGCTCCTGTAAAATGGTAAAGCCAAAATTTATTTAAAAGCCATTTTATAAAATAGCAAAACATATACAATCTAAACCATAAGAAGTAACTAGAAAAAAATGTATTCTTCCCCTCATTTAGTTAAGAAACAATTTTATAACAATTTAACTTAATTTTCTTTTTCAAAGAAATACATGCACAAGCAGAACTAAGGAGCAGGATTGATTTTGTAAGTTTCTTATTCTCCAAGACCTGCCAAAATATGTTAGTCTTATCTTGCAATTGCCAAGTGAGTGCCTAAAACAGCAGAGTTTTACATTTTTCATTATTAGAAATGTGTAAAGTGAGATTGGGCATAGGGCTCATGACTGTAATTCTAGCACTCAGGGAGACCGAGGTGGGTGGATTGCTTGAGCTCATAGGTTCAAGACCAGCCTGAGATATGAGTGAGCCCCCATCTCTAAAAATAGTCCAGGGGTTATGGTGGGTATCTGTAGTCCAAGCTACTCGGAAGGCTGAGGCAAGGGAATTGCTTGAGCCCAAGAGTTTGAGGTTGCTGTGAGCTATGATGCCACAGCACTCTAGAAGTGAGGAGAGACTCCGTGAGAGTCTGTTAAAGACAAAAAGTAAAAGAGAGAGAGAGTGTGTGTGTAAAGTTGAATGCAAAGATTATTGTTATGATTTATAAGCTGTTACTAGTTTGGGTAATCCTAAAAATTTGTATTTCTCTGCAAATTAAGGGAGGGGGAGAGAGAAAAGAAAGAAGGAAAAAAAGGAAAGAAGGAAGGAGGGGAAGAAAGGAAGGAAGGGAGGAAGGAAAGAAGGAAAAAAAAGTAGAGTCAAATTTTTCATTCATTATATCCATGAAGACAATAGAGAGGTAGGAAATTGAGTTGTACTCCTTATGGAAGACGTAAGAAATGAAGTTTGACAGAACAGATTTCAAGGAAGATGGTAAAAATGCCCTCTTCCACCTTGATTGACCGCTGACTTGAGGGCTTGGACTTCATATCATATTTTTCTATATTTCCTATAGCATATTCTGACTGAATCATGAATATTTGCACAAAGATAATGTCGGGTAAGAGAAACAAGGTGGCTCTACAGACATATAGAACTATTTTTAAATACTGTCTATGTCATATTGTGGCTGTATCACGCTAGGAAAGTTGTTTAATTTGAACTTTAGTTTTCTTGCTTATAAATACCTAAAAATAGCATCAATTAAAAATGTGAGCCAATTCTTAAGTTAGTAGTGCAGAATGGTAGCTACATACATAGCTCCCTTTCAACAACAGGTGGAAATAGGACACACACAAAATCACCACCATTAAGACCAAATAATTTTTCTTTTGATAAATTGTAACCTTCTGGAATTTAGGCTTGTGATCCACTAAACTGAGATTGAATGGATGTAAGACAACCATTAAGATGTCTTATTTTCTTATACTGGACAAATGATATAAATTGGCAATCTTCACCCCAAAACTGCCATTTACTTTTGTAAGGTTCAGAAGGTTCAGCATATGGATTTTGAAATGGAATTTTTTTTTTTTTTTTTT
>NW_003852396.1:33193014-33209603 GCF_000181295.1 Otolemur garnettii
CTGTTTCTTCAAGCGGTTTATATTATATGCAATTTTTGAGACAGAGCCTCAAGCTGTCCCCCTGGGTAGAGTGCTGTGGCATCACAGCTCACAGCAACCTCCAACTTCTGGGCTCAAGCGGGTCTCTTGCCTCCACCTCCCAAGTAGCTGGGACCACAGGCACCCATCACAAGGCCTGGCTATTTTTTTGTTGCAGCCATCACTGTTGTTTGGCGGGCCTGGGCTGGATTCGAACCCACCACCTTAGGTGTATGTGGCTGGCACCTTAACCACTTGAGCCACAGGCACTGAGCCTAATCCTTGTCTTTAACTACTAAGATATAAATTCATTGCATCTGTGCACAACATCCAGGTCTGCATATCAAAGAAAAGTGAACTCTGTGTAAACACATTCTCAGAGACATATTTGATTAAAGCATGCCAAAAGATACTACAATTGCAGGTCAAATTTAGCTAAAGCCAAGTCCAGTACCATCTGAGTCAGGACTGAGGAAAATGTACACCGATCAAGTTCTTGGAACAATAAGAAGCTTCTATAGATTCCTGACCCATTTTCTGCATGCCTTCACTGAACATAACTTCATTTACTTACTTGTGTTTTCTAGGATCCTAAAGATATTAAACAGGTTGAAAGGAGAAAAAAATAAAAGCAAGGAGATGCCTAAAACAAATACAAAATCTGAAACTATTTATGCCTCTAAGTATCTCTTGGGCTCAAGATTGTCAGTCCCAAAGGATCAAATTTTATTCTTCCCATTATGAAGATGGTCAAAACTGGTTCTAATATGTTGTCCTCAGGGAAAAGCCTCCCTGTATGCTCTCCTTTTATAATTTGGTAAGCTATTTTTCTGGCTAACACTGTCAGGCCAGATAGACAGCTACATATCCAGACCTTCTTTCCACATCAAAGTCTCACACTATGGTGGCCACAGGCTCCCACAGAGCCATCTGCAAACATAGCTTGTCAGTGCTACATGCAGGAGAAGGATTTTATGCTTATTAAAAGACACCTAAAATGGATTCTCTCACTTGATTTCCCTTTCTTTTTTTAAAATTCCTCAACTTTCCTTCTTTTCTATTGGTCACAAAGCAGGATTGATTGGCATCAGAAGGTTGAGAAATGACATCAGATACTATAGAGATCCCATTCCCTTAAAGGACACTTTAATGAGGAATACAGATGGAGGAAAAAGGAGATAAAGACAAATATTATAATATTTGTAGAATTAAAAACTGGCTTTAGGCAAATGAAAGAGACTTATTGAAGAAGATATTTTCTCATTACTATCTCAAGTGTAACCTTCTAAATATCCATGAATTTGTGATGTTATTCAAGGAATCCCTGAAAACTCTTTTCATGTATATTTGTAAAACTTCCCTATAAATATGATGTCTATAAGCTGACTTTGATTTGGTGATCAGTACTAGGCAAGTGCTCTAATTCCTCAATCAATCATCTAGATATCTTTGTGCTCACTGGCTGAGAGATGGTTTCTTACTACGTTAAGTGTGAATGTTACACAGTGAGAAAGACACTAAGTGTTCCTTGCATCTCAAATACTTTCCATTCAACATTACTCAACTATAAGTGATGATGGCTAATTGGGTAGCTTCTTTTGCTTTAGACCAGTGTTTTTCAACCTTTTATATCTTGAGGTGCACTTGAACCTATAGTTAAATTTCCATGGCACACTTAAATTATGTCGATTTAAAAGAAAGATTTAAAGAAAAGAATATACTTACTGTGCTTTGAACTTCCTTCCAAAATAATTAAATTGATACCCTTTAAACTTTCTCCTGGAACACCTAAGATTCTCTCATGATGAACCACTGTGCCACAAAACACTGATTGAAAATCACTGCTTTAGACATTAAATAAGAACAGTAGTTCCCCTTACCCATGGAAAACATGAAATAAACCAAAGTATACTGCAGACTAGCTACAAACATTGATGGTGCCACCCCAGGGAATATAAGCCATTTAGCAATTCAAAAGCAAGAAATGTTGGAGAAATTTTTTGGATACATATTGAGCAGTGGTATGGGAAGCTCAAAAAGGTAGTGTTGTTGAGCCAAATAAATGAAGATTTTTAAAAGGGAAGTGGGCAATATATCAAATGCTCCACTTATGTTAAAAATGCCCACAAAATTCCAAAACAGCATGCTATGTCATGCTATCCCAAAGTCAGTGTGTGTGATTTTTCTGAATTTCCAGCAACCAGAACAATGCCTAGCATGGAATAAGTAAAGATAAACAGCATTGAATTATATACCATGACCAAGTGTGTTTCAATCCAGGGACTCAAGGTTGGTTCAATATTCGTAAAACTATAAATATAATACAGCACATAAGCAAACTAAAAAACAAGACCATATGATTCTCTCAATAGATGCAGAAAAAGATTTTGACAATATCCAGCATCCTTTCATAATCAGAACACTTAAGAAAATAGGTATAGAAGGGAATTTTCTTACACTGATAGAGGACATCTACAGTAAACCCACAGCCAACATCATATTGAATGGAGTAAAATTGAAAACATTTCCACTCAGATAGGAACCAGGCAAGGTTGCCCATTATCTCCACTGCTTTTTAACATTGTAATGGACGTCTTAGCCATCGCTATCAGGCAAGAGAAGGCAATCAAAGGTATACAAATAAGGTCAGAGAAGATCAAACTTTCACTCTTCACAGATATGATTTTATACTTGGAAAACCTCAGAGACTCAACTACAAAACTCTAAGTGATCAAGAAATACAGTAGCATCTCAGGATATAAAATCAATACTCACAAATCAGTGGCTTTTATATATACCAATAATAGTCAAGCTGAAAAAACAATCAAGGACTCTATTTCCTTTACAATTGTGCCAAAGAAGATGAAATATTTGGGAATTTACCTAACAAAAGATGTGAAAGATCTCTATAAAGAGAACTATGAAACTCTGAGGAAAGAAATAGCTGAAGATGTTAACAGATGGAAAAACATACCATGCTCATGGCTGGGATGAATTAACATTGTTAAAATGTCCATATTACCCAAAACAATTTACAAATTTAATGCAATCCCTATCAAAGAACCACCATTGTACTTTAAAGATCTGGAAAAAATAGTACTTTGTTTCATATGAAACCAGAAAAAACTCGAATAGCCAAGACATTACTCAGAAATAAAAACAGTGCTCAGAAATCAGGAGGAATCATGCTACTGGACTTCAAACAATACTACAAATCTATAGTGATCAAAACAGCATAGTATTGGTACAAAAATAGAGAGGTAGATGTATGGAACAGAGTTGAGAACCAAGAGATAAACCCAGACATTTATTGTCATTTGATCTTCGATAAGCCCATCAAAATATAAATTGTGGGAAAGATTCCCTATTTAACAAATGGTGCTGGGAGAATTGGCTGGCACCTTGTAGAAGACTGAAACTGGACCCACACATTTCACCATTAACAAAAATTAACTCACTGAATCAAAGATTTAAACTTAAGACATCAAACTATAAAGAGTCTTAGAGACAGTGCAGAGGAAACACTTGAAGAAATTGGTCTGAGAGAGTACTTTATGAGGAGGACCCCTCAGGCAATTGAAGCAACACCAAAAATACATTACCGGAATCTGATCAAACCAAAAAGCTTCTGCACAGCCAAGAACACAGTATGTAAAGCAAGCAGACAGCCTTCAGAATGGGAGAGAATATTTGCAGGTTTTGCTTCTGATAAAGGTTTAATAACCAGAATCCACAGAGAACTCAAACTTACTAGTAAAATAGAACATGTAATCATTGTGGGCAAGGGACTTGAACAGAAGTTTCTCTGAATAAGATAGTCGCATGGGCTACAGACACATGAAAAAAAATGCTCATTATCTTTAATCATCAGAGAAATGCAAATCAAAACCACTTTGAGATATCATCTAACTCCAGTAAGAGTAACCCACATATCAAAATCCCAAAACTACAGATGTTGGCATGGATGTGGAGAAAAGGGAACACTTCTGCACTGCTCGTGGGAGTGCAAGCTAATATGTCCATTTTGGAAAGTAATATGGAGAATACTAAGGGATCTAAAAGTAGACCTATTGCTTGATCCTGCAATTCTGCTACTAGATGCATATCCAGAAGACCAATTTATTACAAGGATATTTGTGCCAGATTGTTCATTGCAGCTCACTTCATAATAGCAAAGTCATGGAAGAAGCACAAGTGCCCAATGACCCATGAATGGAGTAACAAATTGTGGCATATTTATTCCATTGAATATTATGCAGCCTTATAAAAGATGGAACTTTACCTCTGTTACATTTACATGGATCAATCTGGAACATATCCTACTTAGTAAAGTATCTTAAGAATGGAAGAAAAATACCCATTTTTCTTGGATAATATATTCAGCAGTATTATGAAACCAGTGTACAGTCACTCACACTTTCATATGAAGAATAGATCACAACTATGGCCCAGGATGAAGGAGGAGGTGGGCAGGATGGGAGGGGAGCGGGAGGTCAGATCGAGGCAGGGTTAATAGTAGGATCACAGCATATTGCATAATGCAAGGGTACATGTTGGATGTACGAAGTATGGAGTATAAATGTCTTAACACAATAATTAAGGAAACAAGATGAGATATATATTAACCAGTGTGATGTAAATGCACCTAATTCTATTTGAAATCAGCAAACTGTACCCCATAAATTCATTAATGTATACATGATCTATGTGTTTATGATTTAATAAAAAAGAGACATGTAGCATTGAATTTGAGTGTGGGGCACTAATAGAATTATCACATTTTTCTGTGCACTGCCTGAAATGCTGACTTGGAAAACAAGTCAGTGATAAAATTAAAAAGATCATTCATTCAAAGGAGTCTTTTTTTAAATTTCAAAATAGTAAGAGGTACAAACATTTTTGTAAGATGAAGAGCTTTTATACTGCTGAAGTCAGGGCTTCCAGTGTGCCCATTACCCTAATATTGTGTTCTTCTACGACTCTCCTTCTCTCCCTTCTTGACTTCCAATGAACTTCATAGCTATTTGTGCCAGTATGTGCTCATCAATTAGAACCCAATTATTAGAAAACACATGTGATATTTGCTGTTCCATTCCTGAGATACCTCACTTAGGATAATGGTCTTCAGTTCCATCTGAGTTGCTGCAAAAAAAAAAAAAAAATTGTTTCATGGTAAATGGCATCTTTTCTTAGCCCTGTGACTAAAACTGACCTGCATATGCAGACATCTCTCTCTTTCTTCTGTCATACAGACATGATTCCCTGTGTGATTACTGTTGCCTTTTTGAGATTAGGTAGAGGAATGACCAATAGTCCTTGTTCACCTAAAGACACAGAGGATTCTATTGTGTTTGGAAATCAATTCCTTTATAATACACCAGTGGAAATATTCCTGTTTGCCAAGAAACTACAATTGTTACTTATTCCACCATAATTACTGAAAGACACCCACACACATCCTGGTTTGGAGAAAAGAAAAATTATATTGCCATCTTTTGAAAGTCATTTCTTTAATGGTGCATTCTGGACACCAGTAGGGGTCACAAGTTGCTCAATGAATTTTTTCCCTCCCTATTTCTATGATGAATAAGGTAAATTTGTTTTAGAATTAGACAGGTGAGCCCTTAAGAGTCTTGTCATGGCTGAAGAGATGTGACTTTCTATAAGACTTGCCCAAAGATATTTTCATGGCATTCCAAACATCGAGGGTGATATAATGACAGCTCTGATGACCATTCCAGGGAAAGTTCCAAAACTACTCTGAGAGATTAACTAGGCAGGGACATCAGTGTATAGCTTCCCAGAAGTACTTCAAAGGTGACCATAGTAATATTCAGAGATGAGTTATGCAGCACTTTTTCTAGGATGAGTTCACAAAGGTGATTATCACAATAGTATATTGTATGTATAAAGAAATATATATATATAGAATATGCCAGACTTATATTTATATAGAGAGAGATGTAGATACAGATGAATGCCACATTTTTTTCCATTCATCTGTTGATGGCCACTAAATTTGTTTCTGTACATTGGCTATTATGAAGATGCTGTACTGGACATGGGAGTGTGGTTAACTTTTCAAGATAGTGATATTATTTCCCTTGAATGTATACCCAGAATTGAGATTACTGGATTGTATGGTAGTTTTAATTTTAATTTTTAAAGGATTTTTTTTATTAAATGATAGCTGTATACATTAATGCAAACACGGGGTACAGTGTAGTGTTTTCATATACGATTTGAAATACATTCATCAAGCTGGTTAACATAGACTTCATGTCATTTACTTAGTCATTGTGTCAAAACATTTATATTCTAGTTCCAGAAAAGTTCACTTGTAATTTATAAAGGCATTTTCGTACTATTTTTCAAAATGACTTTCCCAGTATAAATTTCCACCATGAAATGTTCCCCTTTTCTCCTGTGCCTCTCCAATACTTGTTTTTTCTTTGTAATAATAGTTATCAAAGAAAAGAGAAGATGAGATGAAACTGAGAATTTAAGTGAAATTTTGTGCAGATGGTCCTTAAAAAAGATCATGTCATTCAACTTCATTTTATTGTAACATTGAAGGGGGAAAAATGGTTTATTTTATATCACTTTGCTTTAAGTCACAGTCTCTATGAACTTGTCAAGGATGTTAAATGAGAACTTACTGCACATGCTGTAACATAGGTGGATTTTGAAATATTATCTTGAGTGAAATGAACAAAACACAAAGCCACATATTATATGAATCTATTTATACAAATTTTCCCAAATACACAAATTCATATAAAGTACATTAGAGGTAACCGGGGGTTTGGAGTTGTTGGTTAATAGGTGCCATGTTTTTACTTAAGTAAAAAAATGATTTGAACTTAGATATTGGTGCTCACAGAAGGACATTGGATTATAATGCTGCCAAATTATTCCTAAAAATGGCCAATATGGTACATTTCATTATATACTATATCTAATATTATATATTCTAACTGTATATTTATTATAGTAACAACTTCACCAAATAAAATTCAGTACAATAAAAACTATTTTTTTAATTGGGATTACCTTTAATTTTTAGATTTATTGAAAGAGAAATTTTGTTTTTACACTAAACAAACAATGAACAATGTCTATGTTTATTTTAGGTGTATACGCATTCTTGTCATCTATTTTAATGACCTTTCCCTTATTTTAATTTTATTTCTTTAAAGTTTATCTGGATATACAACTGACAATAATTGCCTCCAATTTTACTAATGTGTCTGACCAGGTGCATGACGAAGTCCACCTCTAAACTGGAATTTGGTTGCTGATCTAGCCCTAGTCTTAGCTTTCTTGGAGACACCAGGTGACCCAGCACTCTGCCTGTAGGAGTTCTGTCAGCTTCCTCTCTATGAGTCTTGCGTTTAGCTTGTCTTCCAGCACTGTCAGCCCATCTCTGGAGAGCCCAGTCCCAGGTGGCAGGGATGATCTCAGGGGCAAGTGGAGGTAATCATGGAGATAGTGGATACCGTCTTGGTATCAGTAGGTACTGGGAGAATTATCTCCAGGTAGCTATTCCTTCATGTAGCCTGGTGACTTGGGAGACTGCAGGGCCTTCATAACGTTAAGGTTGGGCATGTTCTTGTCTGCCAATTTGGAGCACTTAAGCTTATAGACATTTGTCTTGGCCACCATCAATCCCTCCATAATAAGGGTGTTCAAAAATGGAAATCTGGTTCTTCTTCGGCATCAACATTGGGGCAGCTGCGCAGTCTGGAGCTGAGGCTGGAAAGCTATTTTATTTTCTTGTTGGTTATTTCTGCTGTATAAAACCTTAATAAAAAATATTTCAGAATATTACAATGGTACAAATGACTTGATTACATGAATTACTTTTGTATAGTTTGAGGCAAAATTATGAGTATGCCCACCACCCAAATAGTGTACATGATACTCATTTCCTGTGAGTGTACACTTCCTTTGCCCTCCCACCTTCTTATGTTCCACTGACTTTTACTACTGAATGTGCACATGGATGTTGATTGATTACTACCAATTTGAAATGAATGCACACTGTGTTTATTTTTCCATTCTTGCAATACTTCTGTTAGAAAAATACTCTCTACTCACATCCCGGTTGTTACAAAATGAATTAGTTCACAATTCATTTTTATGGTGTACATATATAACGCTTTATTAATCCACTCTGTATTGATGGGCATTTGAGTTGACTCCACATCTTTGCAACAGTGAATTGTATGACAATAAACATTTGACTGCAGGTGTCTTTTTAATAAAATGACCTATTTTCCTTGGGGTAGATACCTAGTAATGAGATTGCTGGACTAAACGGTAGGTCTATTTTTAGTTCTTGACTAATCTCCACACTGTTTTCCATAGAGGTTGTACAAATTTTCGATCCCACCAACAGTGTATAAGCATTCCTTTGCCTCTTCATCTATGCCAACATCTATCTAAAAATGGGTTTATATGATGGACACTCAAGTTATTGTAGGTTTATTTCTCCCATACTCAGGAGCACATATAATTTACCAAGGCCCAGTATAAGCTATGGTTTCCTGTAGTTCCAGTCAGATTAGCATAAAATCAGTGATATAATGGACAGTGTGAGTTCTTATGGGATTTCCAGCCAGTTCAGATGTTTTTCAGTGACAGAAGCGAAGAAAGGTAATGCATAGCCTTGTTCCAATGAAGTGAACGGATAGACTTCCCTGTTTCTGGTAAAAGTGAACTGTCCCCATGCCATGTGTCAGGCTTACATTCCTGCAAACAGGCATTTGCCTTGCAAATGTTCATTGTGAAGCTCAGTTATTTTTCCTATTAAGCCTTCATCTTGATCTTCAGCTTTCTTTGCCCCCTCACTTCAGGGGTAAGACCCTCTCCTGATATGACCATGAGCCTATATGCTTACCATATTTAGTGATTTTAAAAAATTCATTTTGCAATTTTTAAGAATATATGTTCTTTCATAGAGTAGTTCTAGGGTCATAGCAAAATTCAGTGGAAGGTACAGAGAGCTTTCCTATAACCTCTGTCCAACATGTGCACAATTCTCTCCATTAACAGCATCACACAGTTGTGTGGTTCCATTGGTTATAATCAATTTACCAAATTTACACATCGTCAAAGTCAATTGTTTTCATTCTTAGTGTTTTATAGTCCATGTACTTGTGCAAATATATAATGACATTTGTCCTATATATTTCATTCTTAGTGTTTTATAGTCCACGTACTTGTGCAAGTATATAACGACATGTGTCTAAGACTGTAAAATTATAGAGAATAGTTTAATTTACCCCCAGATTTTCTGTGTTCCATCTAATCATCCTTCCTCTTACCTAACCTTAGTAATACTGATGTTTTCACCATCTCCATAGATATTTAGCTTGTATTTGTTAATTAATCACTTCAGCTTTTTATAAAATTTTTCTAGAGTAGCAATTAAGTCTAATATTAATGACTACATTTCTCTGTACATTTAGTTACTCTCTCTTCCACATGTTTTTGATGTTGTTTTCCTATGTCAAAAGAAAGATGTAAGGTTGCAATTATTTGCATAAGAAAGGGCTCTGGAATACTACCAAAAAACTACTACAACTAATAAGGAGTAAGTAAGTTTGCAAAAGTTGTGGAACACAAAGTCAATATACAAAAATCAATTGTGTTTCTATATACTAGCAATGAACAATTCGAAACTTAAAGTACATCATTAAAAAGCAAAAAAAAGGAGAAATATTTAGAAAAATATGACCAATGATGTGAAAGATATGTATTGTGAAAACTATAAGACACTGTTGATAGAAATTAAAGAAAGTCTAAATAGAAACACAAGTTTGGACAATTAAGTTTGCAAACTCAGCCTTGAGGACTTACGGCCTTATTGCTGGATACCACTGCGGTCACTTTCTTAGGACACTCCTTGGGAAGCTATGTGCTGGCGCCAGCACCTAGTACACCCTGAAAGCACTTTCTCTAGGATGAGTTCATGACCTTAATTATCAGAACTTGTATGATGACAACTCTAATTGCCATTCCAGGAAAAGAGTTCCAAATTTGGTTTGAAAGCAAGAGTAGGTACTAGCGTCGGTACAGAGCTACCCAATGGAGTGTTTCAAAGATGACCATAGTTAGGCAGGCACTACGGAGGCTGAAGCAAGAGAATCTCCTTAGTCCAAGAGGTAGAGATTGCTGTGAGCTATGATGACACTACAGCACTGAACCCAGGGTGGCAAAGTGAGATAAAAAAAAGTCACCATAGTGATATGCAAAAATGAAGTAGGTAATACTTTTTCTAGGATGAATTCATGAACTTAATTGTTCTACCTCCTCTATCACGTCCATGAATCAAAACATTCAACATGTTAAAGATATTATTTCTGTCTGAATTGGTCTATAGATTCAAGAAAAGTCCAATAAAAACACTAGCAGTTCTTTGTGTGGAATTTACCTAACTGATTCTAAAATTGATATGGAAATGCATAGAACCCAGGGTAGCCATAACTTTTATCAAGAAAACCAGTTTGGGCATTTATACTATCTGATTTTAAGACTTATAAGAGCTACAGAAATCAATACAGTTTGGTATAAGTTTAAAGACAAACAAAAAGAGTAATGGAATAGAATGGAGAATCCAGAGGTACACCTTCACAAATATGGTCAATTGATTTTCAACAAATAGGCCAAGACAATTCAGTGGAGTAGAAGACAATCTTTTTAACAAATAAATCTAGAAAAGTTAGTTAGCCCATGCCAAAAAAACCAAAAAAAAAAATGTTTTTTTTTATATACCTACTGCATTTCATTCTTCTACCACTAATTATTCAAGTTAACTATCAATATATGTATATATTTGTATATAAGATAAATTTGTATATTATATTTATATAAATATATATGTGTGTGTATATGCATATACAGAGAGAATTTGCTTGTGTTCTATAAACACTTGTGTTTATTCCCCCATTTTTTATTAGTTATTGGGTTACATATCAAGATATTCTTGGAAAGAGGCACAGCTATGGGTGCAATAAATAACTGCAGCCTTGGCAGTCCCCACAGGGAACCCATAGCTAAGGACCTTTTGCTGGCAGCAATCTCAGTACCCAAGGGATTAAATCTTTCATGCTTGAAACAGGATCTGGAAAGATCTGGCAAGGAAAAACACATATACTATCATATTTAAAGATTACAATATAGCTAAAGTCATCAAAAGACTATTAGGCTAGTAACAGCATAATCACTGCCAAATCAGATAGAATACAGAGTCAAGAAATAAATGCCCACCTACAATATCAATTGATTCTCAAAACATAAATGTCAAACTAATTCAATCACTAAAGAATAGTCTTTTCTGCAAATAATGCTGGACCAACTGTGCAATTTTTTTTTTTATGACTTAGTTGGACCTTGCGGTTTACATATACCACATTTTATTAATCCACTCTGTATTGACAGGCTTTTGGATTGATTCTGTATCTTTGTGATTGTGCATTTTGCAGCAATATAATTGAGCACAGGGGTCTTTCTGATACAAAGTCTTCTTTTCCTTTGGGTAGATAAAATCCTCACATCATTCAGTCAAATCCTCCATCATTGTACTATAACTATTCCTTCACTCACCCTTATCCCTTGAAAAGTTTGCCCTTCAATCATAATCTTGTTACTGTTGCGACTTCTGTCAACACTTTGTGTCACTTTAGTACCTATGATCATGACCCATTCAAATCATTTTCCTGAGGATTATTAGTATTGAGAATAGGTTCAGTTTGGTGAATTGGCTTTTCTGAGATAAACAATGTCCTTCTTCAATGAAGTTAACCATCATCATCAGAAAAATAATTATGTGTTATATACTGAATGCGTCATATGACATATTTAATTAGTCATTAAAACAATGGGTAAGAAACTAATATAAATTCATTTTACCAACTGAAAATCAATAGTTCCTTAGTTTGTTAATGACATGCCATTATTGTGTTATAGGCAAAGCCGGATTTCTTGCACCAGAGGATTTTGTTTTATTTATGTTCTTGTTTTTACCGCCAAATACAGTTGCTTGTTGAAGTTAAAATGAATAGGGCACATATTATAAGCTAAGGTAATTATATAGAGTTTCTAAGTTCAAAGAGACATCCTTTCATATCACACATTGACTATTTTTTCTTTTTGACTGATAACTTATTTCCTTGTTTATGTATGGACCTTCATGAAATACATTACTATCATAAGTTACTTTGATATGTACTGAATCATATTTTATGTCTTTATAAAGTAATGGTTCCATGTTGTTTGTAAACTAAATAAAGATGTTGATAGTATGATGTAAAGGCCCTTAAAGACGTGGGTCTTTTTTATCTTGCCAATCTTACTACAATACAGTCTGTATATAACCAATGTGGTAATAATTTTAAATATAGCACTTAATTTTTTAATTATAAAACAATTTTATTTAATTTTTCAAGTCTAATGTTAATTTATCATTCTACCATTTTTCACTATGTAGTTCACTCATAATTGATACATTTATATTCTCGTCCTTTTCATTTCCCTTCTCTCCTCCCGGGCCTAAGCTCTAATAACCAAAGATCTGCCCTGTATCAACAAGAGGTACACTTTTTTCATGCCCACATATGACTGAGAACGTGTGATATTTATCTTTCTGTGCTTGGCTTATTTCACTTATTCTTACCAGCCTCCAGTTCTAACCATGTTGAGGCAACCGACAGGGTTGTATTCCTGAATAATATTCCATTGTGTAAATAGACACATTTGCATTTCTATAAATCAACTGTGGCTTCCCAACTACATCTATGTGTTCAGCTTGCTTAACCTACAGAGATTTCTGTTCCTCATCTGAGCTTTCTCTGGATAAGACCCGTTCATGTTTGATGGAACTTCCTCACATGGAAATTCTCTCTTCTCAATGACAAAATTAAGATGCACTGTCATTCACCCTTTGGTCCCTCATTCAAATTGTGCATACTTGTTTCAAAGAACAAAAACACCCTTAATTCATTTATCTCTCTCTATGTGTTTCTTTATTATTAGGCCTTGAATTCCAAGAACATTTCTTGTTCACATTTATAACTACAGTATCAAAAAATATGTCTTTCAGACAGATTATGTTCAACAAATGTTTATTGAATAAATGAATGGACGGATGGAGATATCCAGCTAGAGTCTGCTCGGACTATTCAACTGACAAAGTATAACAATATCAAGATACACTTGCACTTTGTTTTCTCTGAAGTTTAATACATGATGTATGGCATCCTATGCCTCAGTCCACAAATGTAATTTTTGAAAAAACCATCAATTTTCTTTATGAGGCTTAAAACTACTCTTATATTTGTTTCTATTAATGCACAGGTTGGTGCTTCTGTGCATCCCTCTCACACTAAGAAAGTCATTGTTACTCAGAACAGCACTATTTTTCAGCAAGTGGAAATAAATTATGTTACCAAAATTGCAATACACAATGCTGAAGTTTGAGCTTGCCAATCAAGCTTCCAGGGAAATTGTCACTTTAATGAATCTTATATGCTACTGTGTATGCTATAAGTATACCAAGGGTATTTAAATAACTCCTCCCTATTCTCCATCAACTTCTTCCTGACATCTATCTAATGCCATAGGGATCAAGTTCTTTGAGCACCTGCAAAGGTGTAGTGGATACTCACAGCAGATATTTGAGATTTAAGTCATTATAAAATTTAGGTGACATGCTTGATCATGCCCAATAATATTAATAAAGGATTAAGAAAAATATTATCATAAATTCTTAACTTATACTTCAGTATCTTAACTGATTAATTGGTAAAAAAGCATTATGCTCAGGATGCTATGTAAATATCTTAGGCATTTGTCCCCTTGCGTTTATATCCTTAGATACAGAAACTCTGTGCTTCCTAGCTTGCTAATCTGGGATGCTCATTTTTAGAGGCCTTTTAGGAAAAAATGGAACTTTCTTTTCACAAATAGCCAGCTCGGGGCTAAGGTAGTTTTTCCACTTTTCTTTTTGACAGTTCTCATGCCTATAACCTAAACTTCTATTTGTTTTTCATAACCTAGTTGATCATTTGATGTGCCTTTCCAGCTTGATTATATCTTCATTTATGGTCCAAACAAGCAGATAAACCCTTTGTGTTTATAGAATATGTACAATATTACTTTAGAAAAAATATAGTAGATGAGATAAATATTAAACAGAAGTTTAAAAATTCAGTCATTCAAACAAAACTCCTATTTAGAAAGCTTATGCATGAAGGTAAAATTAGGATAATAGTAACAATTTGGAGATTTAAAAAAGAAATGGGCTAAAATTAAAAACAAGAAGTCAGTAATATTTTGAAACATGTCTACCTGATCTTTAACGAAGGTTCTTGTGTGTGAGTGAGAGAACTAACAGAGCCCTGCAGTGTGCCTTGCTTGCTGTGGGATATACTTACCCTGGAGCTGGCAATTGGTTTTGCAAAACCAAATATGCTAATTTTATTAGGCAGTGCTGTTTTTTTGGTTGAGAATATTGGTATTTAAAATGTATACTTAGGTTTCTATTCACATACGACATTTGATCTGAGAATTTGGGAAATTTATCACACCTCTTTGATTTAAAATTGTTCACTTATAAAATACAAATATTGTTACCTACATTTAAATAGAATCTTTTAGTATTGAGACGGATAAACATAACACTGAGTATAAATTGCACATCAGAATGTAAAGGCCATTAAAAAAGGTTAAAAAGGTAGAATTTTACAAATATGCCATGAAATCCAAATATTTTGAAAATAAACACATACAGTGGTTAAATATTTGGTATAGTAACCAGTAAGCACAAATTAAGTGTATTTTCTGGGTTTTCTTCTCCCTTCCCAACAATGAAAATTATATGGAAAAATTCACCTGTAGCTTTATTATTCTTGGGCTTACAGATGTGTGTGTATTTCCATTAAAAAAAACATAGAAAAATTAAGCATAAAGAAAGCATAAAAAGGTCACAAGTATTCAAGAGAGCACATCAAATTTCTCATAGTTAATTTTTTTTCCTTTCTTCTGCTGTAAATTATGTAATTTTCACATTCTCATGGCATTGTACTAGATTTTTAAGAAGGATATATTATGAAAGTGTTTACTGGTACTGCATTAAAGAGTTAAGGTATGGTCTTTAAATAAGCTTACAGATAGTTACATTTGGTGTGAAGAAAAAACATTTCATATGTTTGTTAGAAAATATTCTCAGTAATCTTGTATTGGATTTATTTTATTTTTTTATTTCCCAATTGTTCATAACCTAAGTATGCAACTTTTAAATCACTTTCAGTGATGTCTCTGTTGGCGCCAGGATGTTCCATTGATGATTTGAGCTTAAAATCACCAATATAGAGAAAAATACATATCAGCTTTTAAATCATCCAGGAAGTCTCATTTAATATTGGTTATTATTATTTAAATTCAATTTAATTAATTCAATTAATTCAAATTAATTTAATTCAATTAAATTAAATTTAACTAATTCTCTCTCTCTCTCTCTCTATATATATATGTTATATATAATTCTCGATCTCTCTTTCTATATATATATCTGTATATCTGTATATCTGCATATCTGTCTATTTTATACATCAGAGTTTGTGAGATATCAGTGAATCAGAAAATACATGATTTTAGAGATAAATTTTAACTTCAGGTGCTAATAGAAACAACTGTGATGCAGTAGCTTCATGTTATCAGTACAACTAATTAGAGAAGACAGTGGGAGTGTATTATATTTGAGAGAATTTTGAACTGGCTATAAAATGTTCAGTGACTCACTATTCCTGCCTTCTATATCTCCATAGAAAGAATTAAACTGGATTAAAACCTAAAATATATTTCTCTTTTCTCACTTACCTTTATGTATCTTATAAGTTAAAAATGCATGGACATACTATATCCAGAAAAACTGAAAATTTCATTATTTCAAAGTATCTTTTCAGTCTTTGAGTGCCTTAGGAAGATGGAGCACAAACTTTGATAGATGTTCTCCTTTGATGATGAAGTGTTTCTGTAGATTTTGTTTGTTCTTATTTCTTACTGCAACACACTTTTAGATAGAATGAGAAAGAGAGAAATGTGTGTGCATGTCTTCTTCAGAAATACCCAATATTTAGCACTATCCTTCTTTAGCAGTATGTGCTGAGAGCAGAGAATAACAAAATTAATCGATCTTGAATTTGTTTCGTCTTCACCCCATAAATGATGGGATTGAGCATAGGGGGCACCACCACATAGAGGTTGGCCACAAGGATATGGATGTGAGAAGGAATGGTTTTACCTCCAAAGCGATGGGCGAAAAAAGAAAAGAATGCCGGTGTGTAGAACATAAATATGACACAGATATGGGAGCCGCATGTGTTAAGAGCCTTGAATCTGGCCGTCCAGGAAGGTATCTGGAATACTGTGCGAAGTATCAGTGTGTAGGACAGAATGATGAGCACTACATCCATCCCCGTGGAGAGTAGGGCCACAGTCAGGCCGTAAATAATATTGACCTTGATGTTATCACATGCCAATCTGGCAATGCCCATGTGCTCACAGTA
>NW_003852396.1:33210062-33226184 GCF_000181295.1 Otolemur garnettii
TATCTTAGGCTGAATGATGTCTGATCAGATTCTTTCTTTCCAATATTTTTGTCTGTGTGAAAGGACAGTAAGATGGATTAACTAACCTAAGATTTCACTCCTTACATTGCAGAATTAATTTTTGCAACTTGAAATAATTAATAGCTATCATTTAGTAACTTCTTAACATGTATCATATTTCTTACAAATGTGAGCTTATTAAATTTTTACAACATCCTACTGGAAAAAAAACCTTTATAATAACACATGATATGAATACTGTTATTCTTAAAGATGAGGGAAAAAAAGAAAAACCACAGACTTTCAGCTGCTTCCACTAGGTGCCACTCATTTCAGAATAAAGCAGGTAAATCTGAAAGCTCTGAACACAAACATCATCCAGTGTTGCCTATCAAATAAAATAAAATAGCTGAAGAATAATGAAGAAGAGGGGTCAGAGGAAAGAAGCTAGAGTGCACGCAACTCAGGGAAGTCAAGAGATGGAACATATGTCTTCCTGGAAGTGTCTAGCTCTGTCTGTCAGCTCATTGGTTAAGTCTCTTTGTTTCTTATCTATGTGGTACTGGCTGACCTGAAATAGCCTGCTTTTCAACCCTGCTCAGGATGGCACACTCAGCCTGGCATTCTCTAATGATCGCAATATAGACAACATGAGATAAAACTTTCAGAGGCTGATGTGTCTTCAATAACATCTTTACTAACACTGAATCTGAGGTCACACATTCTGCCTAGGTATAAACCAGATCAAATTGATCATCTTGAACCATGCCTGCCTCAAGGATATAGATATTTAAATTACAAAGTCCTAAGCTTCTTTAAGCTTTTTCATTGGTTTAAAAGGGAAAACATTGTTTGGAAATTAGTTGAACTATGAAAAGTTCAAAATATCTCAAAATAAAAGTCAAGATATTCTAATTCAAAATGTTGAAAGGTGTTATAATTGTCTTCAAATTTTTGATGATTTTATAATGTTCCCAATTAGTTTAGGAGTTAATTTCCACAAAACCTCTCAAAATTCATAAAGCACACAACAACCATTTAATAACGATATATGTCTAGTTAAACACTTAGTATAAACAAAACGTTACTGCTAATTCTGTATTTTTTCTTCAAAGCTCCTGAAAAATGGTAGAGCTGAAATTTATTTAAACACTTTTGTAGAATAGCAAGACATAGACAATCGAAACATTAAAGAAATCACTAGAAAAAATGTATTCTTCCCATTATTTAGTCAAGAAGAAATTTTATAATAATTTCACTTAATTTTCCTTTTAAAAGAAACACGTGCACAAGCAGAGTTAAGGAGCAGGATTTATTTTGCAAGTTTCTTACTCTCCTAGACCTGCCAAAATATGTTAGTCTTACCTTGCAATTGCCAAGTGAGTACCTAAAATAGCAGAGTTTTATATTTTCCATTACCAGAAATGTGTAAAGTAAGGCTGGGCACCGTGGCTCAGAGTGTAATTCTAGCACTCTGGGAGACTGTGGAAGGTAGATTGCCTGAGCTTACAGGTTCAAGACCAGCCTGAGAAATGAGTGAGACTCCACCTGTAAAAATAGCTGGGCATGGTGGTGGCCATCTGTAGTTCAAGCTACTCAGGAGGATGAGGCAAGAGAATACCTTGAGCCCAAGAATTTGAGGTTGCCGTGAGGTATGATGCCACAGCATTCTACTAGGGGCAAGAGGCAGAGAGAGAGAGAAGAACAGAGAAAGATAGAAAGGTGTAAAGTAAAATGCAAAGATTATTGTTATGATTCATCAGCTGTTACCAGTTGGGTGATCCTAAAAACCTGTGTTCCTCTGCAAATTAAGGAAGGGGGAGGGAGGAAGGAAAGAAGGAAAAGAGGAAGGAAGGGAGGGAGGAAGGAAGGGAGGGAGGGAGGGAGGGTAAAAAGGTAGAGTCAAATTTTTCTCTCATTATATCCATGAGGAAAATAGAGAGGTATGAAACTGAGTTGTACTTGTAGAAGAGGGAGGAAATGAAGTTTGACCAACAGATTTCAAGCAAGATGATAAATATGCCCTCTTCCACCTTAATTGACCACTTTGATGGCCTGGACTTCATATCATATTTATCTATATTCCCCATAGTATATTCTGACTGAATCATAAATATTTGCACAGAGACAGTGTGGGGTAAAAGAAACAAGGTGGCTCTACAGACATATAGAACTATACTTAAATACTGTCTATGTCATATTCTGGCTGTATCACGCTAGGAAAGTTGTTTAATTTGAACTTTAGTTTTCTAGCTTATAAATACCTAAAAATAAGCATCAGTTAAAAATGTGAGTCAGTTCTTAAGTTAGTAGTGCAGAATGGTAGCTACATACATAGCTCCCTTTCAACAACAGGTAAAAATAGGACACACACAAAATCACCATCATTAAGACCAAATAATTTTTATTTTGAACGAATGTAACTTTCTGGACTTTAGGCTTATGATCCACTAAACTAAGATTGAATTGATATAAGACAACAATAAAATGTCTTATTTTCTTCTACTGGGCAAATGATATCAATTGCCAATCTTCACCCCAAATCTGCAGTGTTATATAGGGAAAGAAAGTGAAAATCCCTTTCAGCTTCTTAGTCTGTGACTGGACTAGCCCCTGATGCATAATGAATACCCAGTAAAATTTATGAAAACATGAATATACACACAAGCTTGAATACTGAAATTGCTTAACCACTAACCCTTGTCTTTAACTACTAAAATATATATTCATTGGATCCATGAACAACATCCAGGTCTGCATGTCAAAGAAAAGTGACCTCTGTATAAACACATTCTCAGAGACATACTTAATGAAAGGACGCTAAAAGACACTACAATTGTAAATCAACTGCAGCTAAACCCAAGTCCATTACCACCTGAGTCAGGACTGAGGAAAATGTACAACGATCAAGTTCTTGGAACAATAAGAAGTTTCTATGGATTCCCTACTCTTTTTCTGGTGTTATTTTCTGCATGCCTTCACTGAACATAACTTAATTTACTTACTTGTGTTTTCTTAGATCCTAAAGATATTAAACAGGTTGAAAGGAGGAAAAAATAAAAGCAAAGAGAAGCTTAAAACACAGACAAAAATCTGAAACTATTTATACCTCTTAGTATCTCTTGGGCTCAAGATTATCAGTCCCAAAGGATCAAATTTTATTCCTCCCATTAAAGAATATGGTCTAAAGCTGGCTCTAGTACATTGTCCTCAGGAAGAAGCATCCTTGTAGGCTCTCCTTTTATATTTTGGAAAACTTTTTCTGGCTAAGCACAGTCAGGCCAGATAGACAGCTACATATCCAGATCTTCTTTCCACGTCAAAGTCACACACTACAGTGGCCACATCCTGCTCACAGAGCCACCTACAAACATAATTGTCAGTGCTACCTGCAGGAGAAGGATATTATGCTTCTTAAAAGACACTTTAAAAGGATTCTCTCGTTTGATTTCCCTTTCTTTTTTAAAACTTCCTCAACTTTCCTTCTTTTCTATTGGTCACAAGGCAGGATTGGTTGGCATCAGAGGGTTGAGAAATGCCATCAGATACTATAGAGATCCCATTCCCTTAAAGGACACTTTAATGAGGAATACAGATGGAGGAAAAAGGAGATAAAGACAAATATTATATATAATATCTGTAGAATTGAAAACTGGCTTCAGGCAGATGAAAGAGATTTATCAAAGAAGATATTTTCTCATTACTATCTCTCAAGTGTAACCTTCCAAATATCCATGAATTTTTGATGGATATTCAAGGAATCCCTGAAAACTTTTTCCACCTATATAAGTAAAACTTTCCTATAAATACGATGTCTATAAGCTGACTTTGATTTGATGATCAGTACTAGGCAAATGCTCTAATTTCTCAATCAGTCATCCAGATATCTTTGAGTTGACTGGCTGAGAGATGGTTTCTTACTATGTAAGGAAATACTCACTATAATATGTGAATATTATACAGTGAGATAGACACTAAGTATTCCATGCATCTCAAATACTTTCCATTCAACATTATTGAACTATAAGTGATGATAGTTAATTCAATAGCTTCTTTTGCTTTATACCAGTGTTTTACAACCTTTTTTATCTTGCGGTGTACTTGAACCTATAGTTAAATTATATTGATTACAAAAAGATTGAAAAATATATGTATATTTACTGTACTTTGAACTTCCTTCCAAAATAATTGAATTGATACTCTTTAAACTTTTTTCTGGAACACTTAAGGTCCTCTCATGACACACCACTGTGCCACAGCACACTGATTGAAAATCACTGTTTTAGACATTAAATAAAAATAATAGTTCCCACCTACCCATAGAAAACATATTAAATAAACCAAAGTATACTACAGACTAGCTACAAACATTAATGGTGCCACCCCACAGAGTATAAGCCATGTAGCAACTCAAAAGCAAGAAATGTTGGAGAATTTTTTTGAATATATGTTGAGCAGTGGTATGGGAAGCTGAAAAAGGTAGTGTTGATGAGCTAAATAAATGAGGATTTTTAAAAGAAAAGTGGGCAATATATCAAATGCTCCACTTGTGTTAAAAAATGCCCACAAAATTCCAAAACAGCACACTACATCAGGCTATCCCAAAGTCAGTGTGTGTGATTTTTCTGAATTTCCAGCAACCAGAACAATGCCTAGCATGGAATAAAGACAAGTAGTATTGAAGTATATATACCACAACCGATGGGGTTTAATCTCAGGGTCTCAAGGTTGGTTCAATATATGTAAAGCTATAAATATAATACATCACAAAAACAAACTAAAAACAGACCATATGATTCTCTCAACAGATGTAGAAAAAGCTTTTGACAATATCCAGCATCCTTTCATGATCAGAACACGTAAGAAAATAGTTATAGAAGAGACTTTTTCTTAAACTGACAGATGCCATCTACAGAAAATCCACAGTCAATATCATATTAAATGCAATAAAATTGAAAACATTTCCACTCAGATCAGGAACAAGGCAAGGTTACCCATTGTCTCCACTGCTTTTTAATATGGTAATGGAAGTCTTAGGTATCACAATCAGGCCAGAAAAGGCGATCAAGGGTATATAAATAGGGTCAGAGGAGATCAAACTTTCACGTTTCACAGATGATACGATTTTATACCTGGAAAATCCCAGAGACTTAACTACAAAACTCTTAGAAGTGATCGAGGAATATCATAGCATCTCAAGATACAAAATCAATACTCACAAATCAGTAGCTTTTATATATACCAATAATAGTCAAGCCAAAAAAACAGTCAAAGGCTCTATTCCCTTAACAGTTGTGCTAAAGAAGATAAAGTATTTGGAAATTTACTTAACAAAGGATGAAAGATCTCTACAAAGGGAATTATGAAACTCTGAGGAAAGAAATAGCTGAAGACGTTAACAAGTGGAAAAACATACCATTCTCATGGCTGGGAAGAAACATTGTTAAAATGCTCATATTACCCAAAGCAATTTACAAATTTAATTCAATCCCTATCAAAGCATTACCATCATACTTTAAGGATCTGGAAAAAATAGTACTTAAATTTATATGGAACCAGAAAAAAACTCAAATAGCCAAGACATGTTTCACAAATAAAACAAATCAGGAGGAATCATGCTACCAGACTTCAAACTATACTATAAATCTATAGTGATCAAAACAGCATGGTATTGGTGCAAAAATAGATAGATGTATGGAACAGAATTGAAAAACAAGAGATGAACCCAGACACTTATTAACATTTGATCTTCCATAAACCCATCAAAAATATAAATTGAGGGAAAGATTCTCTAATTAACAAATGGTGCTGAGAGAAGTGGCTGGCGAATTGTAGAAGACTGAAACTGGACCCACACCTTTCACCGTTAACACAAATTGACTCTCACTGGATAAAAGATTTAAACTTAAAACATGAATCTATAAAGAATCTTGGGAAGAGTGCAGGAGAAACACTTGAAGAAATTGCCTGGGAGAGTATTTTATGAGGAGGAACCCCCAGGCAATTGAGCAACACCAAAAATACATTACTGGAATCTGATCAAATTAAAAACTTCTGTATGGCCAAGAACACAGTATGTAAAGCAAGCAGACAGTCCTCAGAATGTGAAGGGATATTTGCAGGTTATGCTTCTGAAAAGGTTTGATAGCCAGAATCCACAGAATCCAAATTTTTTAGTAAAAAAGAACATCCCAGTTTATTGTGAGCAATGGACTTGAAGAGAAGCTTCTCTGAAGATGACAGGTGCATGGCCTACAAACACATGAAAAAATGCTCATCACCTTTAATCATCAGAGAAATGCAACTCAAAAGTACTTTGAGATATCATCTAACTCCAGTATGAGTAGCCCACGTAAAAAAAAAAAAAAAACCAAAACTGCAGATGTTGACATGGATGTGGAAAAAGGGAACACTTCTGCACTGCTTCTGAGAGTGCAAGCTAATACATCCCTTTTGGAAAGTAGTATGGAGAATACTCAGGGATCTAAAAGTAGACCTGCCTTTTGATCCTGCAATTCCTTTACTACGTGTATATCCAAAAGACCAAAAATCACTTTATTACAAAGATATTGGCACAAGCTTGTTTGTTGCAGTTCAATTCATAATAGCCAAATCATAGAAGAGGTCCAAGTGCCATCAATCCATGAATGGATTAATAAATTGTGGTATTTGTATACCAGGGAATATTATGCAGCCTTAACAAAAATGGAGACATTACCTCTTTTACATTTACATGGATGGAGCTGGAATATATCCTAACTAGTAAAGTATCTCAAGAATGGAAGAAAATATATCCAGTGTACTCAGTACTATTATGAAACCAATTTACAATCACTCACACTTTCATATGAAAAAATAGATCACAACTAAGGCCCCCCAGATGAAAGAGAGAGGAGGAGGGGATAGGAAGGGAGAAGGAGGTCAGATTTAGGGAGGGTGGTGGGATCACACCTATGGTTTATAATGTGAGGGTACATGTCTGATCTATTAAGTATAGAGTATAAATGTCTTAACACAATAATTAAGTAAACAAGATGAGGTATATATTAACCAGTGTGATGTAAACACACCTAATTCTATGAAATCAGCACATTGTACCTCATAAATGCATTAATGTATATATGATCTATGTGTTTATGATTTAATAATAAAAAAAAGACAAGTAACATTGAATTTGAGTGTAGGGCTATAATACAATTATCACATTCCTTCTATGCACTGTCTGAAATGTTGACTTGGAAAACAAGTCAGTGATAAAAAGATCATTCATTCAAAGGAGTCTTTTGTAAAATTTTAAAATAGTAAGGGGTACAAACATTTTTGTAAGATGGAGAGTTTTACAATGCTGAAGTCAGGGCTTCCAGTCTGCCCATTACCCAAATAGTGTTCTTTTACCACTCTCTGCCTCTCCCTTCTTGATTTCCAAACTTTATACCTAATTGTGCCTGTGTGTGCTCATCAATTAGCTCCCAGTTATTAGAAAACACATGTGGTATTTTCTATACCATTCCTGAGATACCTCACTCAGGATAATGGTCTTCAGTTCCATCTGAGTTGCTGCAAAAAAAAAAAAAAAAAAAAATTGTTTCATGGTAAATGGCATCTTTTCTTAGCCCTATGACTAAAACTGACCTACATATGCAGACATGTCTGTCTTTCTTCTGTCATATGGACATGATTTCCTTGTGATTACTGCTGCCTTTTTGAGATTAAGTAGAGTAATGAACAATAGTCCTTGTTCACCTTAAGACACAGAGGATGTCTATTGCATTTAGAAATCAATTTCTTTATAATGATAATACATCCAGTGGAAGTACTCCTGTTTCCCAAGAAACTCCAAGTGTTACTTACTCTTCAAACATAATTACTGAAAGACACCCACACATGTCCTAGTTTGGACAAAAAAAAAAAAAATTATATTGCCATCTTTTGAAAGCCATTCTTCTAATGGTTGATTCTGGATACCAGTAGGGGTCACAAGTGGTTCATTGAATTGTTTCCCTCCCTACTTCTATGATGAATAAGGTAAATTTGGTTTAGAATTAGACAGGTGAGCCCTTAAGAGTCTTGTCATGGCTGAAGAGATGCAAACTTTCTATAAGACTTGCCCAAAGGTATTTTCATGGCATTCAGGACATCAAGGGTAATACGAGAACAGCTCTGATGGCTGTTCCAGAGAAAGTTCCAAAACTACTCTGAGAGATTAAGCAGGCAGGGACATCAGTGCATAGCTTCCCAGGAGAAGTCCTTCAAAGGTTATTGTAGGAATATTCAGAAATGAGTTATGTTGCACTTTTTCTAGGATGAGTTCACAGACGTAATTATCACAATAGTATATTGTATGTGTGAAGAAATATATACAGAGAGTGTGCCATACTTATATCTATATAGAGAGATGTAGACACAGATGAATGCCACATTTTCTTGTCCATTCATATGTTGATGGTCACTAAATTTATTTCTGTAGGTTGGCTATTATGAATATGCTGTATTGGACATGGGAGTTTGGTTAACTTTTCAAGACAGTGACATTATTTCCCTTGAATGTATACCCAGAAGTGAGATTACTGGATTATATTGTAGTTTTAATTTAATTTTTAAAGAAACTTTCATACTGTTTTCCAAAATGACTTTCCCCTCCCCATTTAAATTTCCACCAAAAGTGTTCCCCCTTTCTCCAGTGCCTCTCCAATACTTGTTTTTTCTTTGTAATAATAGAAGAAAAGATGTTACCTTTTCCAATTTTAATTTATATTTTTCCAATTATTATTGATGTTTTTCATGTGGCAGTTGAGCATTTGTATGAAAAATGTCTGTTGCGATCTTTGGCCCATTATTTATTTATTTATTGGGCAATAGCATCATATGATTCCTCTATATATTTTAGAGATTAACCTCTTATCAGAGTTATGCCTTGTAAATACTTTCTTGCTTTCCACAGGTTGCCCTTACTTCTGTGGACTGTTTTCTTTGTTGTGCAGAAACTCTTTTCTTTGGTTAAAGTATCTCTTCACTAGGTCAGCTCCACTTAATCTATTCTTGCTTTTGTTGCCTGTGCTTTTGGTATCAATTTGAAATGACACTTGCCAAAATTAATTTTAATGAGATTCCCTCTACAATTTCTTTTAAAATTTTCACAGTTTCAAGTCTTAGTTTAAGTTTACTCATTTTTGAGTTGATTTTTTTTTTTTTAGTAGTAGAAGACTAGCATCCACTTTATTTTCACTCTGAGTTTTTCACTCCACTATCTCATAAAGTATTCTAAACATTTTTCGATCATCACTTATACTGATTATATGCAGTACTTTCAAAATGTTACCAACTAAATTTAGAATTAGGATGAAAGAAGGGACAGAGACCACCTGAGACTCATGTTTTATTCATTCCTGCAGTCTAGCATCTACCACCTATGTACTGAATGAAAAAAACGAAGGTAAGGTGTGTTGCTGATGGTAATACTATGCTAACAATCACAGAAGAAGAAAATCCATCAGAGGCAAGGTAAGGTTATTCACTTCCTGAATAACATTGTTGAGTATGTTGAGGAGAGTTAGACTTCCATTTGGTGGGAGCCCACGAAAGGATTATCAGACAACATTGAATATCAATCTGTCACAGCCCCCTCTCCCATTCCTCTCAGTCCTTAATTTTCACGACATCTCACTCCTTCCAAGGCAGTGCTAAAGATTCCTCATCACTCTTAGGACACGTCCCTTGTTTTTCCTCTTTCAATCAGGTCTTGGTGAGACAAAAGTGGCAGCTAAGGCTAAGCTGGCTCAGGGGAAAAACACCAATGTAGCTGGTATAACATGGAGGGAAAATGTATCTTTTAGCAGGAGAACTTGGCAGAGTCAAGTCTATGAGGGTCGTGATAAGCAATTAGAGAGAGAAAGAGCTTTATAGGGAAGTCTAAAGACAAGTAATGTAAAAAAACTAGGAAAAATATAACTCCCAAATCAAGCCTCCACTTGAACCCTTCTTCAAGGAGTGGTACAACATAGGAAGCAGGGGCTGTTGCCTGTTTCCCACATGTATTAGCTGTCTGCAGCCTCAGCTCCTTTCATGGGGTTCAGTACATAGATCTATTTTCCCAAGGTCTCAACTAACCCCTCATTGTTATCGTTGTTTCTTTTTTGTTAAATACTTTGCCCTTTCATGTGCCCTTTTGAATGAGACATTCAGAAATAAGTTAAACACTTGAAACACATTTCACTGCAATGAAAATAATTCTTCTTTATTAGGCAGAGGCCAGATGGTCAAGGCCCTTCATAATTTCTCTGTGTTTTGTAGGTAGGTTCTGGGAACACTGGGTCTTTAATAGGAACTCAGTAGCAGGAAAGGAGCTCAGTGGTATTTGTGAGCCAGGGCAGTAGCCACACCAGCCACCACCTTCTGATAGGCAGCCTGCACCTGTGGGGTGAAATCCTTGCCAAAGTGGTGAGCCAGCACAACCACCAGCACGTTGCCCAGGAGCTGTGGGGAAGAGACCAGAGTTATATTAACATGATTAACAGGGAGACACAGCTTGGATTCAGGATAATTTAGCCTCATCTTAGGCTGTATTTAGCACTGAGACCATAAAATAAACGCAGGACAATAGCTGGATCTTAGCTACTACTGCCAATACAAAACCCACTGCATCACTCTTGGTTTATTTGCAAACTATTTTTCCCTATTACTATATCTCAGAAATGAAATTCTCATTATTATTCTTTAGAATGTTATAAAGCCGTCAAATATGTTCCATAATCCTTGTCTTAAAAGGAAGAGATTAGAGAAATTATTGAAAATAAGCCAAACAAAAAGATTTTTTTCATTACAAATGCAAAATTATCTTGATTTGATTATTATACAATATATATAATGTATCAAAACAATGCACTTTATATATGTACAGTTATTATGTGTCAACTGAAAATAAAATTAAATAAAATTGAAATTAAGTAAAGTCAGTAGATTAGAAATTTCAAAAATAATATTAGCACATACTAGGCAGACTATTACACTTTTCTGGTTTCATTTCTTTTGTTTTGTTTGTCACTTAAGTTATTTTGGTGATATTTTCCATTTGTGATATAAAAAGCTAACTCGTTAAAAGAACCACAATAAATTATAATAAAAGAAAAAGAGGAAAATAAGAAATAACAGTGGAAAGAAATGGTTGTGAAGATAAAATAAATTACATAGTCCTGAGGGCTCCTGGTGATGCCACCTGATACCTCTTTCCCATTCCAAATTGAACCTGGCATTCATGCCCCTTCGATGCAGCATGAATTTGACCATAGAAAGAAAGAAAGAAACATGGAAGGTCCATAGACTCACCCTGAAGTTCTCAGGGTCCACGTGCAGCTTGTCACAATGCAGCTCACTCAGCTTAGCAAAGGTGCCCTTGAGGTTGTCCAGGTGATTCAGGCCCTCGCTAAAGGCACTCAGCACCTTCTTGCCGTGGGCCTTCACTTTAGGGTTGCCCATAACAGCAGAAGGAGAGGACAGGTCCCCAAAGGAGTCAAAGAACCTCTGGGTCCATGGGTAGACAACCAGCAGCCTGAGGGGGTGAAAGCAGCCCAGGAGAAAGATACGGTCAGTGCTTGTCAGAAATTCAGGAGACTGCTCTGTCTCCACATGCCCAGCTTCCATTTGCCTCCTTAAGCTTGTCTTATACCCCAATACCTACCTGCCCAGGGCCTCACCACCAACTTCTTCCACATTCACCTTGCCCCACAGGGCACAAACGGCATTCTTCTCATCAGGAGTCAGGTGCACCATGATGTCTGTGGTTGCTAGTGAACACAGTTGTGTCAAAAGCAAGTATAAGCAGCAGCAGTTCCCTGCCCTGCCTTTTATGCCCTGCCCTGGTTCCTGCCCTCCCTGTACCTATGAGGAGATAGGCTGAACTCAGGGTGTGGCTGTGCCGGAGGAGGGCTGAATATTGGTGGCAATGCTTGTTGGTGGCAGTTCTGGCACTCACTTAGGAGTCTGATTTCACATCGTCAGCCCTCCCTGTGTGTAGCTCATGGTCCCATCCCAGCAGCAGTTATTGCTACTAAACACATTCTCCTTGGTAAGTCCACTTATACAATTTTGAGGATCAAAGCCTGGCAGTCCTATTAGAGATTGCTTCCACAGCTTTCTTATTTCAGGAATGAGGAATGAACATACAGAAAGTGGAAGGGATTGATTTGCTAGTTGTGGTTCAACTAAGAGTACAAGGAAGTATTTCTTCCTATGTCTCAGGAATAGGCAAAGTAACCAAAAGGCAGAATGGAGGAAAGTTCTGCCGTGGTTCTAAATTATTTTTCTCTTTCTAGTTTATATTAAACTTTCCTGGTAGGTAAATACATTATCAATTCATTCGTTCATTTATTTTATTTAATCATCCAGCCAAATAAATGATTTCCACTAAATAGAGTTGATAAATATAAATCAATTCTGCCCTATGCAAGAGTTACACTAACAGGTTTTGGGGATAAAGAGACACAAAAAAATAGAGAGAGTTTAATTCAGGTAGAAAGATAAAGAAGTATAAAGTCAATTACAACTCAAAATTGTGAGTAGCACGATGTAAGCAATGGTTTCAAATGGGAGGTTGACCAAGGACTTCTGTTTCTGCCTAGAGTAATGTGAGAAGGTGTCAGGGGAGCAGAGGAACTTCTGTGAGTTAAAAGCAGGGTTAAGAAAAGGGAAAGCCATTCTAGCCTGTGTTCGGATTATTTATTTTTCTCTAGACCACTAAGAATTCTGTGTTTTAGAATCCCCTCCTTGACACAAATTCACATTTCTCTATATATTTCTTCTGTTTGTTTAATCCTCTTTTTACTACAATTTACATTCAGACTATTTTTAAATTCCAGTTTTCAAATGTGGATATCAGAAGCATATATATGTGAAAGGTGTTCTGGGGATATTTGAATATGACTTTTGCCATACTCTTGTATCATAAAAAGTCCACAGGCCTTATGAAATAATAATATATAATATGTTTTCATCACATGTTAAATAGGCAAATTGTCAAGGCTACAGTTTTGATATCTTGATAGGCAGAAACTATCATCTTCTTAACAACTTCCCTAGCAATTTCTTATGCTCAGAAATGGTTTTCCTAGGTTCTTCTGCTTTGCTTTCTTCCATAATGATTGGTCTATTGAACACTATCTTATACTGGCAATTGCTAAAGACACCATTATCCCTGTTCTGATGGTTGCTGCTCTGACAGTTGCTGCTTTGTATGAGTAGAGTCCTAAATAGACATTTCTCTGTATCCCTATATCCCTACAGGGACAAGGCTGAAAGTTAATAAGACTATCAAACACTCAGGGTAGGTTATAAAGAAGGATAAATAGTGATAAATGTGGTTATGCTTATGTGCACAGTCACATGTTCAAATCCAGATCCAAAAGTCCTGGGAAACTATCTAGGACCACTGCCATCTTCACAATTGTGACCTGACTCTATCCCCAGAGTGAGTGGACCCTACAACTTGTCTATTGTAGTTTGACTTCAGCATCACTGAGCACTAAACATACACACTCATAAACACTCACACATACACTCACACACACACACACATACACTTATCCTATGCCTATCCTATGCCGACCATGCCTATCCTTGGTCTGACTGTAACTAAAAGGATGGATATTACTTTGCTTCAAGAGATCCATGTCCTCTTGAATTCTTCAGTATTGTGATTTTTTAGGCCAAACATCTTGACTAGATTCATTGACAACTTCCAGAAGTTGAGGAATAGAAGATGGTACAGTAAACTATTTTGTTCTTTCCATGACATTTTGGGGAAAAGGAAAATAGTATACTTCTCTGTTTTAAGATCATGATGTCCATAATCTTTCTTAACCACTCTCAAATCATCTGAAGGTATCTTGTAATATGTGATTCGTACAAGGACCTTGCTGAACAATGCGAAAGTGCCTATATTGCCTTGTAGTAGCTCTGCTTCTGGGTTTACATCCCAGAAGCAGAGTTCTTTGAGATTCTATTCTGATGTAAAGAGTTGTCTATGGCTACAATGCATGAAGACCCAAGAAAGAAAAAAAAAGGGGGAATATAAAAGAACACCTGCCCCTGGGCAACTCAAAATACTGTGTCAAAAACAGTAAACTGCAATGCATTGCCCATGTGTCCTGGCAGTATAGGGTGATCATAAGAACACTTTAAAAAAGAAGGATGCAACTAGTTAGAAGGTTTTAAAAATTCTTCTAATTTTACATTTGAGAGAAACATTGTTCAAATGAATAAATTTTGGTACTTATGACTAGAAAGAAAATGAGTATTTAGAGTTGTTTTCTCCATTCATGCTTCCTGGCTGAACACTGTAAAATTAACACCAAAGGGACTATATACAAAGGTCTTATTGTTTGGATTGTCCTCTATTTACAGAAGCTCTAAGTTATGAATAAGTATTCATTCATTAATTATTTTAGTGAATATATATTTACTTACTGCTGATGGAAAAATTTAGGACAAGACACCATAGGCATGCAAGATAGCACAGAATAGGCAGAAATGTTTGTAAAATATGGAGAGAAACAGAGAGATGGATAAGAAGAAATATGAAAAGGGGGTGAGGGGTAAGGTTTGGAAAGATTTCCTTAGGTAGTCTTGAAAAGTTCACTGAGACTGAGGTCACAAAAAATATGTGATCATTCAGTTTTTCATGAAACAGAGGCAGAGAGAACAAGAGAGCATTATTTTAAGAGATGTTTTAAGGCAAGTAAGAGATGAATGCCATTTCTTAGAGAAGGAACACTTGATGGAGTGCAGGGTTATGACGACAACGTGCAGGCAGGCAAGTAGGGAGAAAGGAAACCTAACATTGTCTTTAGCAGTCATTAAAACTGTAATTGAGAATATTCTTTTCTCAGGAATTGTCACAGGTGGACCAAACACTAGCCTTGAGGCTATGTCTCCAGTACAGCCTCTGCATTGCCCAAATCCTCTCTACGTCAAGCATTCTCAGCTGTTTCTATGCTTTGGTGGAGGAAATATCACCCTTTAAGTGTCTGTGCATGGCTCTCTTACTTTTATTATTTCCCTTGAACTCTTTGAATAAGACACAAGATCTTCATATCGGTAGACCTTCAGAGAATCTTCTCACATTGCCAGCAAAAAATAAAATAAGTGAAATGAATCAGAAAATTGAGCTGAATTCTTTATTAAGCAGATACCATGCCCTTCAAGGACATGTTATTTTTCCATAATAAAATCTATGAAAATGGGGTCTTCCACTGGTCCCCAGGAAACCGGCCAGGACCTCAATGATATTTGTGAGCCAGGGCAGTAGCCACACCAGCCACCACCTTCTGATAGGCAGCTTGCACTTCCGGGGTGAAATCCTTGCCAAAGTGGTGAGCCAGGACAACCACCAGCACGTTGCCCAGGAGCTGTGGGGAAGTGACAAGAGGTATGAAGAAGATTAGCGGAGAGAACACAGTCTGGACTCAGAATATTTTAGCCTCATCTTAAGCTGTGCTTAGCATTGTGGCCATAAAATAAATGCAGAACAATCGCTGGATTTTAGCTGCTACTACCAATATGAAATCCACTATATTAGTCATTGTTAATATGCAAAAATATTTTCCCTATTACTATAACTCAAAAATTAAATTCTCACTATTATTCTTTAGAATAACGCAAAGCAGCCTAATATGTTCCATAGTCCTTGTCTTAAAAAGAAGAAATTAGACAAATTATTGAAAATAAGACAAACCAAAGAAGATAAAGTTTTTCTTTTAACTACAAATGTACAATTACCTTAATTTGATTATTATACAATGTATATATACATGTCAAAACATTTCACTTTACCCCAATATGTGTCAACTAAGAATAAAATTAAAATTAAAATAAGTAAGTAGATTAGAAATTTCCAAACAAAAAGTGGCAACATACTAAGTAGACTATTATACTCTTACAGTTCTGTTTATATTGTCACTTAAGTTATCTTGGTGACATTTCACATTTGTTACATAAAAATTTAAATTGTTAAAAGAACTACAATAGGGAGAGCCTGTAGCTCAAAAGAGTAGGGCACCAGCCCCATATGCCAGATGTGGTGGATTCAAACCCAGCCCTAGCCAAAAACTGCAAAAAGGAAAAAAAAAAAAA
>NW_003852396.1:33241744-33246032 GCF_000181295.1 Otolemur garnettii
GCTCAAAGGAGTAAGGTGGTGGGTTCAAACCCAGCCCTGGCCAAAAACTGGAAAAAAAAAAAAAAAAAAAAAGGTGTTTTGGGGTATGTGTGAATATACCTTTTGCCCTAATCCAGTGTCATAGAAAATCCACAGACATTATGAAATAATAATTTATAATATGTTGTGTCATACATTAAGTAGATAAATTGTCAAGGCTATAGCTTTCCTTGGAAAGCTTCTGCTTAGCCAAGGTTCACATTTTGGAGTGTCTTCTAAGTGGGCTGAGAAGACATTTGGGTTCCCAAGCCTCCAGGGTCTGAGAAATCAGCAGAGGTTTCCAGTCTCCATCTCATACAGCTGTATCAGCATTATGATTAACAACTCATACCTCAGAAAATCACCTGTTGCTGGGACAATATTCAGCAATGTATATATACTGTTTTTGTTTTTTGGTTTGGGGGGGTTTGTTTTTGATTCTTTTTTTCTTCATTTAAACATTTTTTCCTATAGATTTTTCTTTTTTCCTTTTTTTCTCTTTTCTTTCTTCATTTTTCTAGGTTAAATAAAATCTTCCATTTTGGCCTTTTTTAACAATTAGAACTTCATTTTTGCTAGTGTTTCTGCCCCTATTATTTCGTTTTTTTCCTCCAAATTTTATCCCACAAGGGTTTTTGTTTGTTTGTTTTGGTTTGATTTGTAGTATTTTTGTCTTTCCTCTCACCTCATGGAGGTGGGGTACTGTGTCTGATCAGGCTGGCAAAGAGCTGCTGACCTCAAGGGAACTGCCCAACTCAGCACCCCCAAAGATTGGAGGTTTTTAAGGTTGGGTCAAAGTACCCTACTATACACCTATATTACTCCTGTCTCCTTCTTTTGGTGCCTCTCTTTTTTTGTAAATATTTCCTTCTATTCATCATGTCTTTTTTCTTTTTTTTTTCTCTTTCCCTCCTTGCTCTTCAATCTTCTCATCCTTCTGGTCTTGCACCAGAAGGACTCATTAAAACCTTAGGCCAGAGGCACAGTAACTTAAAGAGCAAGAGGAAGTGAAAGGAAAGTTTGAGCAAGAAATCAGATACAAGAAAACACACATGAAGAAGAATCAGCAGAAAAATACTGGCAATATGAAATACCAATCCAGAGCAACCCCTTCAAGGGACAATGAGGTAGCTACTGCAGAGGATTCTACCTGTAAAGAAATGTTAGAAACGACAGAAGGAGAATTTAAAATACAGATGATGAAACCAATGAAAGAAATTACTGAGAAAGTGAAAAAAAACCAGAAAACAATGAAGGAAAATGATGAGAAAGTGGAAAATTACCAAAGGAAATCCAAAAACAGAGTCAAATAAAAGATGAATGATATGAAGAATATAGAAAGAACTGAAGGAACTGAAACAGTCAATTAGGGAACTTAAAGATGCAATAGAAAGTATCAACAACAGATTAGATCATGATCTCAGAGGCAGAGGATAAAGCTCTTGAGATAACTCAGATAGTTAAAGAGGCAGAAAAGAAGAGAGAGAAAGCAGAATGTTCAGTTACAGAATTATGGGACTTTATGAAGCACTGAAACATATGAGTTATAGGTATCCCAGAAGGGGAAGAAGAAAGCCCCAGAGGAATGGAAACCATTCTAGAGAATATTATAAATGACATTTTCCCAAAGATTCTGACATATTCCTTTCAAAGGCATATGGGACCCCTGGTTACCTCAACTCTAACAGAGCTAGTCCAAGACACATTGTGATGAACCTATCTAAAGTCAAGACAAAAGAAAAGGTTTTACAAGCTTCCAGGAGTAAGCACCAACTGATCTACAGGGGCAAATCCATCAGGGTGGCCATAGACTTCTTTAATGAAAATTTGCCTCCCAGAAGACAATGCTGATATATCTTTAACATACTTAAACAGAAAAATTTCCAGCCCAGGATTGTATATCTCACTAAACTAAGCTTTGAAATTCATGGAGAAATCAAATCTTTTACTAATATGCAAATAAGGAGAAAATTTGCCACAACAAAACCAGCTCTACAGGAACTACTTCAACCTGTCCTACACTCTGACCATCACAAGGGGCCTTCAGCAAAGTAAACACCCAGAAATTAAAAGACAGAACCTAGCTTCCACAATGATGTAAAAGACAAAAATAAGCAATGGACTTTCACAAAATAAGATGAATAAAATACTATCACACAATTATCTCAATAAATGTCAATGGTTTGAATTCCCTACTGAAGAGGCATAGATTGGCTGATTGGATTAAAAAGCACAAGCCATCTATTTGCTGTCTGCAGTGTAGGTGAAACATCTATATGCCTCTGGCCAAAAAAGCCATTTGAGAGAGAGCAGTGAAAAGACTTTGTGCAGGCATACTTGTGAGAAACTGAGGCAGAATCCCATGTGGCCAGGTTGGTTGTGAGACTAACATGACCAAGGCTTTCGCTGGAATAGACTGCATTAAGGAATTAAGGTTGACTTTATAAGGCCAATAAAAAAGCCCTTTGGAAAACTGGACAGATACCCATCAGTAACCTTTCCTGATCTGTGATAAATAATGAAGGTCACTTGCTGATGGGTCTGGGAATGGAAATGTGCCTGTGGACCTCAAGAGAAGAGGAATTTACCCAATGCATACAGGTGTCTAATGGCAGACATGAAACTTGGGCTTGTAAAAGGCTTTTGAGGAGTCCAGCCTGAAAATTCCTTATGAAAGTTTCCAGCAAAATCCTCCCTGACTTAAGGCCTAGATAGGAGCAGAGGTGAGCACACAAATTCCTGTATGCCCAAGAAGTTTCTTTATGCCTTGTTTAAAGATCCAAAGTAACAGCCTCCAAAGGGCAAGGCCAGCAAGAACAGGTATTCAATCTACCTTGTTCCTCCATAACCTCAGGCATCATCAGATAAGAACAAAGAAGTAATGGCTAACAACATGTTCTCCATTAAGTTATGTTAAATTGGCTTATGTTGAAAGGGTTATGTCAAAAGGTGTATGTTGAGTGGATTATCGGAAGCTAATCACGAGGTAGTCACTTGATGTTTAAATGGATCAATAAGGTCATGGCTGCCTCAATGCTGTCTTGTGCACATGTACAAAATTCCATATATAAACCAACCACAAATAAAGAAGCTCCCCATTTTGCCTGAGCAATCAGATGGTCACCTTTATTTAAAACACAATTTCAGTAAGCATGCTTATTCTCTGCGACATCATTTTTCTGTGAGACCCTTACAGCAACACTGCAGGAAACACACCTCACATCAAAAGACAAATTAAAACTCAGAGAAAAGAAGGGTTGCAATCTTATTTTCAGATACATGTGTATTTAAAGCAACTGAAATAAAAAAAAAGACAATGATGGTCACTTCATATTGGTCAAGGAAAACATATAACAAGAAGATATTTCAATTCTAAATATTTATGCACCCAATTTAAATGCTCCCAGATTCTTGAAACAGACCTTACTTAGTCTGAGCAATATAATATCCCATAATACCATGATTACAAGGGACTTTAACAACCCTCTCTTAGAGCTGGACAGATCCCCTAAACAGAAATTAAACAAAGATACGAGAAACTTAAATGAGACCCTAAAACAACTGTGCTTGATAGACGTACCTGGTATATCGAGCACTCCATCCTCAAGGTAAATAATATAAATTCTTCTCATCATCCCATGGAACATTCTCCAAAATTGATCATATCCTAGGACACAAAATAAACCTCAACAGAATGAAAAGAATTGAAATTTTATTTTGTATCTTCTCAGACCACAAGGCATTAAAAGTGGAACTCAATTCCAACAAAAGCATTCAACCACACACAAAAATGTGGAAGTTAAACAACCTTATGCTGAATGACAGTTGGGTGCAGGAAGAAATAAATAGGAAATCATTAACTTCCTTGAGTATAACAACAATGAAGACATAAGCTACCAAAACCTGTGGGATACAGGAAAAGCAGTACTGAGAGGAAATTTACAGAAAGAGAATACATCAACAAATTCATAAGCCATCTTATGGAATTGGAAAAAGAACAATAATCTAAGTCTAAACACAGCAGAAGAAAAGAAATATCCAAGGTTAAATCAGAGATTAATGAAATTGAAAACAAAAGAATCATTCAGAAAATTAATGAAACAAGGAGTTAGTTTTTTTTTTTTTTAACTAAATCATAGCTGTGTACATCAATACTATCATGGGGTACAGTGTGCTGTTTCTATATACAATTTGAAATACTTTCATCCAACTGATTAACATAGCCTTCATGTCATTTTCTTAGTTATTGTGTTAAGACATTTATATTCTA
>NW_003852396.1:33246183-33248417 GCF_000181295.1 Otolemur garnettii
CTCTAGTAGCCTCAATCAGAAATGATAAAGGAGAAATAACAACTGATACAAGAGATTATCTCTGAATACTACCAGAAACTCTATGCCCAGAAATTTGACAATGTGAAGGAAATGGATCAATATTTGGAATCATACCCTCTCCCTAGACTTAGCCCAGCTGAAATAGATCTCCTGAACAAACCAATTTCAAGCACTGAGATCAAAGAAACAAGAAAAAAATCTCCCAACAACAACAACAACAAAAAATGCCCTGGTCCAGTTGGCTTCACACCAGAATTCTATCCAACCTTCAAAGAAGAGCTTATTCCTATATTACAAAAATTATTCCAAAAAATTGAGGAGGAAGGAATCTTCCTCAGCATGTTTTATGAAGCAAGCATTACCCTGATACCACAGCCAAGAAAAGACCCAACTAAAAAGAAGAACTTCAGACAAATTTCACTAAAGAATATAGATGCAAAGTTCTTAGTAAAATCCTAGCCAATAGATTATAGCTTATCGTCAAAAAAATCATGCATCATGATCAAGTAGGTTTCATCCCAGGGATGCAAGACTGGTTTAATATACGTAAATCCATAAACGTTATTCACCATATCAACAGAAGCAAAAACAAAGCCTATACAATCCTCTCAATAGATGCAGAAAAAGCATTTAATAAAATACAGCATCCTTTTGCAGTTAGAACACAGAAGAATTTAGGCATAGGTGGCACATTTCTTAAACTGATTGGAGCTATCTATGACAAACCCACAGCTAATATTTTACTGAATGGAGTTAAACTGAAAGCTATTCCACTTAGAAGTGGAACCAGACAAGGTTGTCCTCTGTAGCCATTACTATTCGCCATAGTGCTAGAAGTTCCAGCCAATATAATTAGGCAAGACTAGAAAATAGCCAGGAAATGACAGGAAATGAAGAATAATAACATAGAATATGAATACAAAGCATGTACCATAGATCCTTGTCCATGACAAATTTACAATAAATATTTCTCCCAATCCTTAAAAAAAAAAAAAAAAGACTAGAAAATAAAGGGCATCCAAATAGGAGCAGAGGAGGTCAAACTCTCTGTCTTTGCCGATGATACGATCTTATACTTACAGAACCTCAAAGACTCAACCACAAGACTCCTGGAAGTCATCAAAAACTACAGTAATGTCTCAGGATTTAAAATCAATGGCCACAAATCACTTGCCTTTGTATACACCAATAACAGCCAAGATGAGAGGTTAATTAAGGACACAACCCCTTCACCATAGCCCCAAGAAAATGAAATACCTAGGAATATACCTAACAAAAGAGTTGAAGGACCTCTATAAAGAAAATTATGAAACTCTAAGAAAGGAAATAGTTGAGAACTTTAACAAATGGAAGAACATACCATGCTCATGTCTGGGAAGAATCAACATTGTTAAAATGTCTATACTTCCCAGAGCAATCTGCTGATTCAATGCCAACCCTATTAAAATACCAACATCCTATTGTCAAGACTTGGAAAAAATTATTCTGCATTTTGTATGGAACCAGAAAAAAACCTGTATAGCTAAGGCAGTTATTAGTAATAAAAACAAAGCCAGGGGCATCACCATACCAGAATTTAGGCTGTACTACAAGGCCATAGTGGTCAAGACAGCATGGTACTGGCAAAAAATTACAGACATAGACATTTGGAAATGAATGGAAAACCAGGAAATGAAACCAACAACTTACAATCACCTAATCTTAGATAAACCAAACAAGAACATACACTGGACGCAAGAACATTCAATAAATGGTGCTGGGAGAACGCATATCCACTTGTAAAAGACTGAAACAGGACCCACATTTTTCTCTACTCAGAAAAATTGATTCAAGATGGATATAGGACTTAAATTTAAGGCATTAAACAATAAAAATCCTCAAAGAAAGCAAAGGAAAAACACTGGAAGATATCAGCCTGGAGATAGCCTTCATGAAGAAGACTGCCATGGCAATTGCAACAATAAAAATAAACAAATGGGATTTCATTGAACTGAAAAGCTTTTGTACAGCTAAGGAAATAACAACCAAAGCAAACAGACAGCCTACCCAATGGGAAAGGATATTTGCATATTTTGAATCAGACAAAAGCTTAATAACTAGGATCTACAGAGAATTTGAATTAATCCACAAGAAAAAGGTCAACAATCCCATATGTCAATGGGCAAGAGACATGAATACAACCTTCTCTAAAGAAGACAGATGAATGGCTAACA
>NW_003852396.1:33249212-33272987 GCF_000181295.1 Otolemur garnettii
ATTCCCAGACAACCAAAAATCACATTACAACAAAGATATTTGTATCAGAATGTTTATTGCAGCCCAATTCATAATTGCCAGGTCATGCAAATACAACCTTTTTGAAAGGAAGTATGGAGAGATCTCAAAGAACTCAAACTAGACTTTCCATTTGATCCTGCAATCTCATTACTGGGCATCTATCCAGAAGGAAAAAAAAAACCAAAAATCTTTTATTATAAAGACACTTGTACTAGACTGTTTATTGCAGATCAATTTACAATTGCCAAAATGTGGAAACAGCCTAAAAGCCCCTCAACCCAGGAATGGATTGGCAAGCTGTGGTATACGTATACCATGGAATACATTCAGCCATTAAAAAAATGAAGATTTTGCAGCATTTGTATTAACCTGGATGGAGGTAGAACACATTGTTCTTAGTGAAGCATCACAGGAATGGAGATGCATGAATCCTATGTATTCAACTTAGATATGAGGACAATTAATGATAATTAATAACACAGTGGGTGTGAGGGAAAGGGAGAGCAGACAGAGAGGAGGGAGGGGTTGGGGGAAAGAAAAAGAAAAATGAAAAAGAAAATAGTGTCTAATTCTCACACAAGTTAGATTTAATTTTGCTCAAAGTACATTATTTGAACAATAATTTTTAATTCAGTTTGTTAATATGTTGTTTAGGATATTGCATCCTCATTTATAAGTGTAATACATTTGTAATTTACCTTTATGCTAATATGTTTTTCCCAATTTTAATATCAGGTATATCCAAATGAAGTAGAATGAATTTAAAGTATTTCTTATTTTTCTATTGTCTATATTATTTGGCATGATTTGTTTTTTGAAATTATCTTCTATTTTTATTTGGATATTAGTTGTCTATTTTTTTTTTTTTGAGACTTTGGGAAAAAATGAGTATTCCCAGAAATAACTCTCCTCACTATTTAGAGGCCTTTTTTTTGGGGGGGGGGGGTTGTTTCATCTCTCTTACTATCAAAGTTTCCATAATTCCAGTAGCTGGCATTTCAGATGATTTCTTTGTGTTCTTGCTAGAATTTTACATTTTCATAATTTTAAATTCAATTGTATCTGGGATTGAGGCAGAACTTTGCTATAAATTATGAAATATATATATATATATATATATATATAATCATCTGTACTCAATGCTATGATGTGCTTTACAGATCCTCACAAATCAAATCACCCAACCCTTTTGAGACTGAATCACCCCTTACCTTAGCTACTGGGACTATTGATAGTTGGCTGCTCTCTGCTGAGTTCTCTGAAAATTGCCCCTGGCTAAAGAGAGTCGTCTCACTCAAGGTTCATGTTTGTGGGGTGGCAGATATCCAAAGACTGGCCATTGCCTCAATTCAGACATCTTTGAGGGGCTTTCCCAACTTCAGAGGTTCCACAAAGCATCAACTGAGATATTTGTCAGTACTTTGATAGAATTCAACTTCTTGTTCTGTCTATCCTGCTTCATTCTATTACTCTCACTGGTCCTATCTAGACAGCACCGCCCAATAAATACACTTCCTGCTTGTATACTTCTATCACAGAGTTGGTTTCCCAGGAAACCTACACTGCACTGTTACCACTGTATGTTATTTAATTTATGTAATAGTTTGCATGGTAAATGTATTTCATTGTCCTTGTGCTTGGACATAAAAATGAACTAATGTGATAAAATATTAAAACTATGGGAAAAAAAGAATATTTTCCAGCTTGATCCAGGTAAACATAAAAGATGTACAGTCTTCTTCTTTTTATGGCTGCATAATATTCCATGATACACACATTCCCACAGTTTGTTTATCCATTCATGGGTTGATGGGCATATAGGCTGTTTCCATGACTTGGCAATTGTGAATTGGGTTACAATAAACATTCTGGTGCAAATGTCTTTGTTGTAAAATGATTCTTGTTCATCTGGGTAAATACTTAGTAATGATATTGCAGGATTAAACAGTAGGTCAACTTTTACATCCTTGAGAATTCTCCATACATCTTTCCAAAGAAGCTGTATTAGTAGTCAGTCCCACAGCAGTGCAGAAGCGTTCTCTTCTCTGCATATCCATGCCAATATCTGTAGTTTTGGGATTTTGTGATGTAGGTTGATTTTATTGGAGTTAGGTAATATCTCAAAGTGATTTTGATTTGCATTTCTCTGGTGATTGAAGATGATGAGCATATTTCATGTGGTTGTAGACCATGTGCATGTCATCTTCAGAGAAGTTTCTGTTCACATCTCACAAAGAAATGAGGTTGTTTTTTCTTTTCTTATTGATTATTGTGGATTCTACTTCTCAGATTCAGACCTTTGTTGGAACCATAACCTGCAAAAATCTTTTCCCATTTTGAAGGATGTCTGTTTGCTTTACTTGCAGTGCTCTTAGCTGTGCAGCAGCTTTTTAGTTTTATCAGAATCCAGTAATGAATTTTTGGTGTTTCTTTAATTGCCAAGGAGGCCTTCCTCATAAAATATTTTCCCAGGCCAATATCTTTAAGTGTTTTCCCTGCACTCTCTTCTAGTATTTTTATAGTTTCATGCTTAAGTGTAAATCTTTTATCCAGTGAGAATCAATTTGGTTAGTGGTGAAAGGTTAGGGTCCAGTTTCAATCTTCTATAGGTCACTAACAAGTTCTCTCAGCACCATTTGTTAAATAGGGAATCCTTCCTCCAATGTATGTTTTTGTTAGGCTTATCAAAGATCAAATGACAATATGTGGCTGAGTTCATCTCTAGTTTCTCTATTCTGTTCCATATATCTGCATCGCTATTTTTATGCCAGTACAATGCTGCTTTGAACACTATAGATTTATAGTATAATCTAAAGTCTGTTAATACGATGCCTCCTGATTTGTTTTTATTTCTTAGTAATGTTTGGCTTTTTGAGGATTTTTCTGATTCCATAGAAAACAAAGAACTACTTTTTCATATGCTTTAAAGTATACATTTGTGCTTTGATAGGGATGGCGTTAAATCTGTAGATTGCTTTGGGTAATATGGACATTTTAACAATGTTGATTCTTCACAGCCACAAGCATGGTATGAGTTACCATTTGTTATCATCTTTAGCTATTTTTTCCTCAGGTTTTAATAGTTCCAATTACAGAGATTTTTCACTTCCTTTGTTACACAAATTTCCAAGTATTTCATCTTATTTGACACTACTGCAAAAGGAATAGAGTTCTTGACTATTTTTTCAGCTTCACTGTTGTTAGCATATATAAAAGCTACTGATTTGTAAGTATTGATTTTGTAACCCAAGACATTTCTGTATTCCCTGATCACTTATAAAAGCTTTGTAGTTGAGTCCCTGGGGTTTTCCACGTATAAAATCATGTAATCCATGAAGAGGGAGAATCTGGCCTCCTTTGACTCCTTTTGAATACCCTTGATCCTCTTCTCTTGCCTGATTGTGATGGCTAGGACTTCCTTTACTATATTGCATAGCAGTAGAGACAATGGGCATCCTTGTCCAGTTCCAGATCTGAGTGGAAATGTGGAAGTGTGGAAACTTTTTGTTTCATTGATGTTCTGAGTGATTCTTTTATTTTCAATTTCACTTAATTTTACTCCAATTTGATTATTTCTTTTCTTCTGCAGGGTTTGGTGTTGAATTCTTCTTCATTTTTCAGTTGCTAGAGATGATCCCTTACGTTGTTGACTACCTCTTTTTCTGTTTTCTTGAAGGCTTCTAATGCTATAATTCCCTATTAGGACTACATTTGCAGTATCCTACAGGTTCTGATGTTTTATGTCTTCATTATCATTTTGTTCCAAAAATTTGATGATTTCCTTCTTAATATCATCTTTGACCCAGCTATCATTCAGCCTAAGATTAGTTTTCATGACTTTGTTTAAGGAGAATTCTGTTGCTGTTGACTTCAACTTTTATTCCATGATGATCTGAGAAGATACAGGGAATAATTTCTAATCTTTTGACTTTAAACTTCTGTCCTACAATATGATCGATTTTGGAGGATGATTGTGAGCTGATGAAAACAATGTGTATTTACTTTTAACACAAAGGGGTGTTAAAATCTCCAACTATTAAAATGAAGGAAGATATCATGTCCAATTGTTCATATTCATTATGGTTTTCCTTATAAATTGAGGAGTATTCAGGTAGGGCGCATAAATATTAATTATTGAAATCTCTTCATGTTCATTGTTTCCCTTGACAAATATGTATTGACCATCCTTGTCTTTCCTTATCTTTGTTGGTTTAAAGCCTATTGTATCAGCAAATAAAATTGCAACCCCTGCTTTTTTCTTATTTTCCTTTGCCTACATTATAGATGTCCATCCTTTCACCATGACTCTTTTTTTATCCTTTTAGGTATGATGAGTCTCTTGCAGTCAGCAATGACTGGTCTGAGTTTTTGTATCCAGTCAGCCAACGTGTGCCTTTTTAGAGGATAAGTTAAGCCATTCACATCAATTGAGAGAATTGATAGGCATTGTAGTGTTTTGGGTGTCAGTTTTTCAAAGATCCAGTGGATATTTTTAATTCTTTCACCGTTATGGAAGTTACATTTTGTTTGATAAATTCTTGGTGAGTTTACTTTTGTAGTAGACCACTGTGCTGGTCCTGGAAAATGGGTCTGAGTATTTCCTAGAGAGCTGGTTTAGCTTAGTATTTGGTTTTCCCATCACAAATAAAACTTAGTTTAGCTAAATACAGGATCCTGGGCTGAAGTTTACTTTGTTTTAGAAGATTAAAAGTACATGACCATTCTCTTCTGGCTTGAAAAGTTTCAGCTAAAAGCTTTGCAGCCATTCTGATATTTTTCCCTTTGTAGGTAATGCTTTTCATACATCTGGCTGCTTGCATAGTTTTTTATTTAATATTAACTTTGGCAAAGTTGATTACTATGTTCTAGGAGATGCTTTATTTGAATTGAGTCTTGCTAGGGTTCTGAAACTGTCTACTATCTGAATTTCTGTATCTCTGCCAATGCCTGAAAAATTCTCCTCCATAATGTCTTGGGGTAGGGCATCTGTGTCTTTAGGACCATCCACTTCTCCTTCAGGAATCCCTGTAAGTTGTATGTTTGATCTTTTGAACTGATCTCACAACTCTCTCAGGGAATGATCAGTCTTTGCTTTCCATTTTTCTGCCTCTTTGAATGCTTGGGATCATTCAAAAGCTTTGTCTTCAATTTCAGAGATCCTTTCTCCTGCCTACTTAACTCTATTACTGAGGGATTCTACTGTATTTTGAAGCTCCTCAAATAATATTTTCATTTCCTTGAGCTCTGCTATCTCTTTTCTCCTTATATCCATATCCTTGGTGATTTTTCTCTGAATTCATTATTTCTTGAGACAGCTTTTGAACAACTCTTTGTATTTCTATTTCCATCTTTTCTCTGTTCTTTTCATCTTATTTTCTATCTATACTCTGAATTATATACCTGACAATTCAGCCATTTGTCTATGAATGGCATCTTCTGCTGTATCTCCGTTGTCATTCTTTGTGGGAGTTGATCTACTCTGATTATTCATTTTGACAGAGTTCTTTTGTTGGTTCCACCTCATGATTATTTTCTGCAGTTTGGTTACTAACACTGATAGGGTGAGAGTATATTGAGCAGGAAATAGAAGTAACCAGCCCTTTATCAATGAACTGGAGCTTGTTTTTTACATACATAAAATTTTCCTGGTCAATCATGAGAAAGGACCATGAGCCATGAATAAAAGGGCAATCATCATTTTTCAAGGGGGAAAAAAATCTCCTTTGAAAAGTTTCATATTATTTTTTTCCTGGTTAATCTTTATCAAACCTCTAGAATTTGCAGAAAGGTGTTTATTAATTTTTACAGAAAATTTCATCACCCAAGGAAAAACTTATTATTTTTCCTGCCCCAATTTTTTTTCCACAATCCAAACACATTTAGTTCTACTTGGGCCAGCATTTTTTACAAGATGTGTTTTCAGAGCTTTCAAATGGAATGTGGCCTTTCTCTATTCATAGCTTTTACTCTACCAAATTTTAGCTATGCCATTTAGAGCAACCTAAGTCTCCAAATCAACCTCATCATCAAAATATCATATCCCACAGCTAACTCCTATGGAATAAGAGATAGACACCTCTGGTTTCAAAAGTATCCATGACACAGACACCTAAGAGTAAAGCATAAGTGTGTTCAGAACTCAATGGGAAGCTCTCAAAATTCACACTCAGCTTGTCACACTGTAACTCCTTCAGCTTATCAAAGTTGCCCTAGATGTGTTCCCTATGTGTAACATCTTTTCAAAAGAGGTCAGTAGCTTCTTTCCATGAGACTTGACCTTAGAATTGTCTGTTACCACAGAGTCAGAGGACAAGTTCCCCAATTATCAAAGAACCTCTGGGACCATGAGTAAATAACCAAGAACTGATGGAGCAGTAGTGCTCACTAAACAAATGCAAAGTCAGATTATAGAATATAACTTACTGACTATACTCTCTTTCTTTTTTATTTATTTTTATTTTTATTTTTCTTATTAAATCATAACTATGTACATTAATGCATTTATGGGGTACAATGTGCTGATTTTATATACAATTCGGAATGCTTACATCAATCTGGTTAACATAACCTTTACCTTACTTCCTTACTTATTTGTTGTGTTAAGACATTTATCCTCTATTCTAAATAATTTTGACATGTACCCTTGCATTTGCACAAAGCAAAATACAAATTTAATGCAATCCCTATTAAAGCACCATTGTCATACTTCAAAGATCTAGAAAAAATAGTACTTCATTTTACATGGAATCAGAAAAAACTTCGAATAGCCAAGTCATTACTCAGAAATAAAAACAAATCAGGAGGAATCTTGCTACCAGACTTCAGGCTATATTATATATCTACAGTGATCAAGATAGCATGGTACTGGCACAAAAGTAGGGAATAGATATACAGAACAGAAGAGAGAACCCAAGAGACGAACCCAGCCACTTACTGTCATTTGATCTTTGATAAGCTTATTCCCTCTTTCAGGAACATGTTCTACCTTTCTCACCCCAACCTCCAATGGCCTCCAATGCCTGCCCAGGGTTTTATCTACAACCTCCTCTATGTTCAACCTGCCCAGAAGGTTAGTAACAGCAGCCTTCTCCTCAACAGTGAAATGCACCTGACTTTGGGTCCAGAATTCTACTGGTGACCACACATGAGCCAGAAACTTGCCTGTTTTGTTATTTCCTTCTGTGGCCTCAACTCTGCCCTGAGCACTTTGCCTCTCCTAATGAAATAAAGCTGTTTTTCCAGGGTGTGTTGTGATTCTAGGAATGGCATTTGGTTAAGGGAGGATTTCAAAGGTGGACATTTGCATCTCTGAGTCTCCCCCCTCAGGGGAACCCTAATGTTCAGGTTCAAATTTAAACCTCATTGTTTTTTTCCTACATCATACATCACCATCTAGTGTGCAATTTATTTCTCAAGGTCCTTATTATCACTAGTCCACCATGACTTGAAAGCTTATGATGAGGAATAGATTAGAACTGAAATGGTTAAGAATTATAAATCTCTTATCTGTCAACTCCTGGGTGAGGAGTTGTGATAGTGTATCATTCTGTTATCCAACCAGGAGAACAGAATTCTTGTATGTGGAAGAATTTACAGTCCTTCTTGGCTTTCAATTCTTTTAAGACTACATTGAGGGCACAATTTTGTCATTTTTTAGAATAAAAATTAATTCCTCTGTCCAGCACCAATTGGAAGCAGGATACAAAATACTAGCCAAGTAAGAGCAAGATTAGGTATTATTCTTGTGTTTTATAATCCATTTAATAGTCCATACTTATCTAAGGAAAACATATTTCCACTGAGTTTGGACAATAATCTATGTCACATTCCATGTATCTACTAATTTGTGTATAAGAATAAGGATTTTCTATCAAATTGGTCTTGGGGGAGAGAGATGCTGCTGCCTACAGTGAGGAGAGTAAAAAAATATTTTATGGCAAGGGCTAGGAATTAAGTGATTTATCTCTAGTATAAGTTGAATCTACATTCTGTTGCTGTGTTTAACTTTTCTTCATATCCAATAAGACAGAGACAGTCTTCACTGACAGTATTCCCCATGCCATTACCACTGGGACTCCAAAATGCTTTAGACTATTCTATCTGATGACTAAATGTACTTTGGTCTCACATGTCAGTCAATTATAGATTAGTCTATAATCTCCATACTTAGTGTCCAGGATGCTAATTTATTTGTTTTCCCTGAGATAAAAAAATTACAAGAAATAAAACATAAGAAATCATTTGTGTCTGTATTTGGAGGATACTACAAATTTCAAAGAGTTCAACCCAATATGTCAAAGCTGGATTTTTAGTATTAAAGAAATAGTATTTTTGGTCTACTTAATGTAGTCAAGAAGCTATAATCTCTTTTATTTAGGAAAATGGGAAAGATTTTTAGTGAAAGACAGATAAGAGCTTGAAGCAAATCCAAGAAGATTCTCTTTAAAGCAGAGATTAATGAAATGATAAATAAGAAGTAGTAACTTCAGCAATATCTAGGAAAAAAACTTTAAATTCAGTTATGGAGACTGACTTGAGAGCATAGGTCAGGTATTTACTCTCTACTAGCCTTAAAACTGACCCCCAACAGAATATGTTGTCACAACTCCTACTTAAGTACATATATCTATTAACCTTGCATGGCAGTGAATAGCTACCCATCTCTTCAGTAAACCACAAGTGATTACAACAGTTACTCCTAACTCATGCTTTTCTCTTACTGCTATAGACAGAAGTCCTAAAAGTACTGATTCTTTCTTGTTTGTGGCTGCTCCATTCTTCCAAATGTTTTCTATACTGACTGCTTCTGCTATGGCAGTGGTTCTCAACCTGTGAGTTGCAACCCACAGGAACTGTATGAAAGGGTTGTGGCATTAGGAAGATTGTGAACACTGTGCTATGGTCTGGACCCTTATGATAGCAATATTTAGTCATCAGCATAGTCATCAAAGTTTCTCTTTCATTTTCCATATATTAATTCAATAGTTATTTTTAACCTCTATATGCCATCTATGTTTTTTTCGACACTCACTCTTCTAATGTTGCTCACATTATGGTGAAAAGAGGAGACCAACACAAAGAAATGAGTGAATAAGAAAATTTCAAGTGGTATTATATGACATGAGGAAAATGCACACTGTGAAAATGGTAGTCAATGGCTTAAGGAATGTACTATCAGAAGAGCAATTATAAGGGAAGTTGCATTTCAAATAGAGCCTCTGTGATAGATGGAGACAGGAGCAAGAAATTTGGGAAATGAAGTTCCTGAAAGCAGGAAGGGCACATGCAAAACTCTGAGGCTGAGGAGAAACAGAAGAAAAAAAGAAAAAAAAAGAGGCAGAAGAAAAATACAATTTGGAATTTCACTGTATATAAAGACCAAGGCCAGAGTAAAACATATTAAGGGAAAAATGAGAGGATTCAAAGTCAGAGACATGGATCCAGGCTTATTATTTGAGTTATATAAATGAGAGCAGTAGAAGGGATGTTTTATTCCAAAGTCTGGGAAACCAGTGGAGATTTGTAACCCTGAGATTAGCACATCCTCTAATCCACTCAGGACACAAGTTTATTCCCCCTCCCCCCATCTACCTTGGTCAGCTCGATGTGCCATAACAGAACACCATAGCCTGGATGGCTTTAGCAACAGAACACCATAGCCTGGATGGCTTTTTTTTTCCCTCACATTTCTAGAGATCACGGCAACTAATGTTAAGGTTCTGGCCTATTCAGTTTTCAGTGAGGACTTTCTTTCTGGCTTGAATATGGCTGACTCTTCCATGTGTCTTCAGAGGAAGGAAAAAGGGATTGTTGGTCTCTTTTCTTCTTAGAAAAAAAAAATCATCTTATGCTGGGGGATCCACTATCATGAGTTCATCTACATCTTATTACTTCCAAAAATCCTTGTTTTAAAATAAGGTCCCTTTGAAGTGTTGGGCTTCAACATATAAATTTTGGGGAAACACAAATATTCAGGCTATAGTTGTATCAGATCACACTCTTGCGTTTAAAATATGGATTAACTTTCAACTTTACAAAAATTCCAGTAAATCTGGTTTCCCAACTAATGTGTACAAATTCTTTTAATTTCTCAGTGTTGGTCTGTTGCTAGACATCCCAGGCTAATGTACTCATGTGTAAAGTTTCTGAGCCTCTCCTTGTTCGTTTACTACACCTAAATTTCTGTCTCCCCTGGTAGCTTACACAGATATTTCTTTCTGAAATTTTCTAGCCAATCTGTACACACAGGAATTATCTCTCCTGAGAGAATGGGACCAATTCAACTTCTCTGGTCATGAATCAACACTTAAAACATAATGTTCTTAAGTTAAGCCAGGAACACTGCTTTGGAGATAATTGGGAAAAGAGCCATCCTCATACTGATCTTCAAAGCCATCAACTCCCAATCTAGCCTCACAAAGGCTGTGAAAAAACAATTGCCCTTAGAAATTGTGTCACACTAAATAGAACTAAAACATAATTCCTGCCTGAACCTTACCTTTTTAAGGTCTAGAATGCCTTTGCTCCACTAAGTCCCTGGCTACTTTGCCTATATCCAAGCCCCTGAGGTTTTCCCTGAAGTCACCTGTTTTCTCCCACCCATCTGTTTCTAAGGAGTCCTGTTCCATAGAGTCCTCATTTCCACCAGAACTCTCCCATAACTTTTACTACCCCTTGCAGAACTCCTGTGTATGTGTTTCTTTATTGCCTTGTTCTTTCATTTTTCTCATAAAAATGCACATGTCGTGCAAAACTAGATGGATATCGGGCACACCACACAAACACACACACACACACCCTCAACATAAAAGCCCCTGGGGCTCATATATATGTTTAAGAGAACACAGGAAAAGAACCAAAGACTAAAAATGTGCAACTTCATAACAGTTTTATTATTTTATTATAACTTGAAGAATGATGGTTCTCCTTGAAATCCCTGTAGCATGAGCATGGGGGTCAGTGGTACTTGTGGGCCAGGGCAGTGGCCACACCAGCCACCATCTTCTGGCAGGCAGCCTGTATCTGTGGGGTGAATTCCTTGCCAAAATGCTTTGCCAAGACAATCACCAGCACATTTCCCAGGAGCTGTGTAGGTGGTAAGAGACAACAGAGATGAGAACAAAGTGAGCAGAGAGGTCCAGGGTAGACTTTATGTATCTTTAAACCCAACTTGTACTCAGGACCTGTGTTAACTTCTCACAACGCCTGAGGTTTTGCTTAGCCATTCAACACAAGAAGATTTTTCCCCTGGCAGACTGACCACTGGCCATGAGTCTTTCCATTTTCTTACAACCAACAGCCCCACATTTTGTGTGTTGATAAATATTTTTTTAAAAACACACAGCTCTCTTTCTAAACCCATTGTTCTAGTTGTTGTTCTTCCTCACAGACACTTCTTCCCCTTCCTGGAATTAGAGGATGTAATAAGCCTTTGAAAGAAGGCTTTAGCAGGATTTTATGTAAGTATCTAGCCAATATAGAACTAGCCTTAGCAACATGTATTTCATCCCCTAGTTTTCTCCCTTTTATCATGCCAGCATGTGCTTGCCTACATGTATCTTTTCCATGACCATATTTTTCTCTGCCTCAAACAATGTTTTGTTAAAAAAAAATGTAAAATAGAGAAAAGGGAAAGACAAAGTTCTCTTTAAAGGAGTCTAATTTACAAAAGTCATTTCATTCATCTCTGTTCAACATTTTCTCAAAGTCAATAGAATAGAGACAAACCCTGCAGACTTCTAAAACCCCTCCTTAGGCTCTAGAACAGTTGTTCTCAACCTTTCTAATGCCATGGCCCTTTAATATAGTTCCTATGGGTCACAACCCGCAGGTTGAGAACTGCTGCTCTGGAACATTAACACTTGGTCTCAACTTGGTTTATTCTCTGGCATTTCTTTACACCAAACTCCAATATCTCTAAATATTTCACACTCTGCAGGTAGCCCCAGTTATACTCAGATCAATGCTCAGTTATCTAAGTGGCCCCAGGATTAAAGGCAAAAGGCTTTCACATCTCTTGGACTTACCCTGAAGTTTTCAGGATCCACATGCAGCCTGTCACAGTGCAGCTCACTCAGATGGGAAAACGTACCCTTGAGATCATCCATGTTCTTTATAGCTTCTCCCAAGGAACTCAGAACCTTCTTGCCATGGGCCTTGACCTTCGGGTTGCCCATGATGGCAGAAGCAGAGGACAGATTTCCAAAGGTGTCAAAGAACCTCTGGGTCCATGGGTAGACAACCAGGAGTCTATGAGATACAACAACAGCAACTAGAAGCTCAGAAGTTGTCAGTAGACCCAAGAAGTATTATGTATTTCTTCTAGGCATAGGTTCATTCCTTCCCTCCCTTGTCTTGCCCACCACCCCAGAGCATACCTTCCCAGAGCTTCTCCTCCATCCTCTTCTACATTCACTTTACCCCACAGGCTTGTGATAATAGCCTTCTCTTCAGCTGTAAAATGAACCATGGTGTCTAGATTTGGAGCTTGTTGATAATCTCAGATGTTGCAGAAGCAAGTATGTGCAACTGCTAGAAGGTGCTTCCTTTTATTTCTCTATCCTTGGCCCCCTGGCCCCTTGCCTCACATGGTGCTCTGAGGCTATTGGTCAAGGTCACTTTGTCAAGCCTATTGGTCAAGGCAAGGATGGTCAACACAGGGGTGTGGTTTAGAGAGGGAAGGGTTCAGACAGACGTTTGCATGGAGATAGTGTGGGGAAGGGGCCCCCAAGAGGACTCTGCTGCTTACATTTTTAAGAGTCTTTGTCCTGTTTCAATTCAATTATTCCAACTTCTTAAAATTCAGGTTTTGTGAGATTCTTTTTAGGCATGAGTCTAGAATCTCTGGTGGAAGAAGTGTAAGTCTCATTTAGTAGGAGTGATTTCCATGTGAGAAATGCTATACTGATCTTCGAATACACTCTCTGTAAATTTAGGCCATGTTCTCTCCAATTGACAATAATCTGGGGAAAAGTAATTCCCATAAAGCAACAGTTGCAGTGCAAGTATATATTAATGTTAGATAATATAGCAGCAGTTCTCAACCTGTGGGTCATGACTCACAGGATCTGTATTAAAGGGCTGCAGCATTAGGAAGGTTGGGAACTACTGTAATATAGTATAAGGCTAAACTCCTACCTCAGTATCTACTTACCTATATCTGTTTGAAATAAAGCTTATATATTTTATCTGAGACAAGGTATTTATCTTCTTGTCTGTGTATGCATCTAGGTACCAGATGATGAGCATTTCTCACTGGATCAGATTATGCGCTAGCTAGGGACCCAGGGTTTTGTAGCACTTATATGCTCAGTGAAGACAATGGTGAAAAATTCCTTGATAAGTAATACATTTGAATTAATTATCTTGATTAATGCTAGGTCATTTTTTAGACAGTTTTATTTCAAGATATAACACTAGAAAGCACTTCTTTCTTTCTTCTTGTGTGCTTGTGTAACAAAAGAACTCCAAGGAATCAGGGACTAGGTTCATAGAGTAATAGTCTACACATGATTATAGCTGGGACACTACTGTACTGTAGACACATTTTCCTCTCACTCAGTGCTGTTTCTGACATGGCACACTCTTAATATGTCAAGAAAAGTTCACACTTCTTTATGTAGGTATTTACTGAATGTCTCTGAAAGTTTTCCATAATATTACACCTTGTTGGATAATGGTACTTGAAGTTTTGGAAGTCCGGCTTGATTAGTTGTCCTTAAATTCAAAACTGATGATCATATCAAAAAAGTAGGTTAAGAAGTCCCCTGTGTATTTTACTAAAAGGGAGTTAGCTTAAATTTTGCTTATTCCCTAATCAATTAGGTTGACTGAAACTTTAATATAGGTGAAATCCTTTTAGTCTTCATGATCTCATATAAAGACTATATCTGTTCATTAATGAAGATGGTTAAAAAGGCAGAAGGTGAGACTTATCAAGATATCAGTATTGGTTTTCTGATGATAGTCATAATAATTTCTCTCAACCTAAAGTTGGGTGGGACAGATTTTTTTTTTTGAGACAGAGCCTCAAGCTTTCCCCCTGGGCAGAGTGCCGTGGCATCACAGCTCACAGCAACCTCCAACTCCTGTGCTCAAGCGAGTCTCCTGCCTCCGCCTCCCAAGTAGCTGGGACCACAGGCGCCCGCCACAATGCCCGGCTATTTTTTTTTTGGTTGCAGCCATCATTGTTGTTTGGTGGGTCCGGGCTGGGGATTCGAACCCGCCACCTTAGGTGTATGTGGCTGGCGCCCTAGCCGGTTGAGCTATAGGCGCCGAGCCAGAATGAAATAACTTTTAATTGCTCTTCCTCAGATTAAGGGATATGTGTGATCATTCATGTCTTTAAACAACTTCCCCAGTTTTTCAAAAACCTGGAAAGTGATCCAAAAGTCATTTGTAACCACTTTTTTTCTCTTATGCTTTTGAAATAATACTTTCTAAATGCTCTGTCTTCATAGTTGTCTTACCTTTCCATTTTCTGCATGTCATTGCCTTTGACATTGCCTAGATGCTCAACTATAAAGCTATTTCTTTAAAAAAGCTGTCCTATGTGTGTTTAAGTATTCATTCCCATGTTTTTTCAAACTTTCATTTAACAACTATCTGTGTAATAACTGTTATAATTGGGCTGAGTTTTGGGGACTTAAGCTAAAAGAATCAGGAAATAAAATCTTTCTCTAAAGGTTTGTAATCAGAACAAGTAAACTAATAAACAAAATAATTTAATATGATATTATTTACTAATAAAACAATATATGGACTTGATAAGAGTGGAGTATGATGATATCCAGAATAATTTCTGTAAAGACATAGTATTTGAACTGGAGCTAGAATGTCAAGGAAGATATTGAGAAAGAACTTTTAAAGTAGAGAATTCAAAGCTCTGAAGCAGAAGAAGACAAACTCTTGGTATGCTACAAAGATAAACAATGGAATAATGAGGTTGATAGGTAAATAGCAAAGTGGAAAATAGCAGATGATACCATTGCAAGGAAGCATAGGCCTAATGACATAAACTTGCCTTCAGTGGTAGAAAGTGAAAACCCCTACTGGATTTCAATTCTGCTGTTAACAAAATCTCTAAGCTCTTGTGCACTTAGATTATTATTCTAAGAATAAATTGTTTATCACAACATTATTTTGTTTAAGCAGTTTTTATTGGCTGTGAACAAGGATTAGCTATTCATTCATATATTTAAAAAAAAAAAAAAACTTTGGTCATCCAGACCTAAATATGCATGTGTTCATAATGAATTTCTTTTTAATTAAATTATCTTGGAATGGCAACATCTAGTTCTAGATATACCTTCCTGAGGTATTCTCTAGCACTCCATTATCATTATCCTTGACCCCTTGACACCAAGAGCTGGGATAATACAGAATATTAGGTTAGGACAAAAACAAGAAAAAGACACTGATTATTGGAACGTGCACATTCCTTTATTTTTTTGTTGCTTTTGTTTTTCGCTGTTGAGTTATTCAAGCTCCCTATATATTCTGGTTATAAATCCCTTGTCAGATTAATAGTTTTGCAAATGTTTTCTCCCATTCAATAGGTTGTCTCTTAAATCTGTTGGTTGTTTTCTCTTCTATGCAGAAACTTTTAAGTTTATTATAGTCCCATTTGTCTACTTTTGTTTTTGTTTCCTACATTTTTGAGATCTTAATCATAAAATCCATGCCTAGACCCTAGGTAAGGTATCTGAATAGACATTTCTCAAAAGAGGGCCATACAAATGGCCAATAGGCATATGAAAGAATATTCATGACATCACTAATCATCAAGGAAATGCAAATCAAACCCATGGGGAGATATCATTTTATCCCAGTTAGAATGGCTATTATCAAAAAGGCAAAAAATATTGGATGTTGGTGTGGATGCAGAGAAAAGGGAACTCTTACATATTGTTGGTGGGAATGCAAATTACTATGGCTATTATGGAAAACAATGTGGAGATTTGTCAAATAAACTAAACAAGAGATACTATATGGTTCAGCAATCTTACTACTGAATATTTATCCAGTGAAAAATAAATCATTATATCAAGGGCTACAAACACCCTTATGTTTATTGCAATGCTATTTACAACAGCAAAGATATGGAATCAATTCATCAGTGGATGAATGCGTAAAAATAAAGGGAACATATTTATTTACAAATGGCATACTACTTAGCTACAAAAAAGAGTCTAATCTTGTAATTTTAAGCAGCATGAATGGAATTAGAGGTCATTATGCTAAGTGAAATAAGCCATACTTAGACAAATATTACGTGTTCTAATTCATATGTAGGAGCTAACTAATGTTGATTTATAGAAGTAGAGAGTAAAATGATTACTATAATATCCTGAGAAAAATATTAATGAGGTTGAGAAATGTGTGTAATGGGAGAGGACAAAATGTTTTTTAATGGGCACAAACATTCAGGTAGGTAAAAGGAATAAATTATAATGCCTGACAGGAGAGTAGGGTGACTAAAGTTAGCAATGCATTATGCATTTCTCACTAGATAGAAATGAGAACCTGAAATGTTCTCAACACACAGAAATAGTAAATGCTCAAGGTGATAAATATTTTAATACAGTGACATTTCAATTCTGCTGTTAACAAAATCTCTAAGCTCTCTGTGCACTTAGATTCAGTGATATGAATATTATACTTTTTGCATATATGAAATAAAATATCACATGTACTCTATAAATTTGTACATATATTATGTATTAAGAAAAAATGCACATTGGTCTTATCTGTTGACTGACAATAATTAGTGAATAAAAAACCACTGTTTACTCTGTTTAGAGGCATGTTGGAAACTTACAGATCTCATAGAGAAAAGTGTTATTGATAGCCTGCAACTACAATAACCATTGGTCTTTCATCTCTATTGTGGAGATATAAAGCCAAATTAAAAATGAATTTACAGGGCAAAGTTTTTTTTTTTTTTTCTTTTTTGAGACAGAGTCTCACTATGTTGCCCTTGGTAGAGTGCTGTAGTTTCACAGCTCACAGCAACCTCAAACTCTTGGGCTTAAGTGATTCTCTTGCCTCAGCCTCCTGAGTAGCTGGGACTACAGGCACCCACCATAATACCCAGCTATACAGAACAAATTTTATTCAAAGTCTAATGGCAATGAAATGCCTAATAGAGTAATCCATGTTTTATTTTCCAAAGTGTAGCACTCTAAATTGGTGTAAAGGTCTCAAGTCTTGTTATGAAGGACTCAGGACCTAAAGGTCAAGACTCCCTGAGCAAGCTAGCACTCATTCAAAAGTGAGTCAGTTAATACCCATCCTCCTGAGGGTTTCAGTTCAGTGCATGGCTTCCTTCCTCTTGTTCATCTTGTCTGGAAGCTTTCAGTTATCCACATCCTCTTTCTTCCTTTTCATCTGCCCCAGCCAATGAGATACCACATCTTCCTCATTCTACCTTTGTCTATCATTCACATTTCGCAGATCCCACTGCTCCTCTCAGGGTTCAAGTATTATATCTTTTTGCTAGAATCATCATCCATATCTATTCTCTGCAAATGTAAATTCATTTTGAGCTTACAAGCAGGTTGCTTTTCCTCAAAATTGTATTCCATGAGTCACTTAAAATCTTAAGAATTGTTATTGTTTGCTGTTGCCAATAGCATACTACAATCTTATATTTTTATATTTTTGGATTAGTCTATTAGGCATTTCATTGCTCTTACTCATTGATTAAAATTGTAAGAACTGCACTATCTGGTCTTTCTCTATACTCTACCCATATCTTACTCTCCCCTCTACTTCCAGAGACCTGGTTTCATGCGAATCACTAAGCCCCATCGGCCGGTTTTAGATTATGGAACTTTGTTAGTATGTTATGGCCTTCATGAAGTCGTTATCATTAGTCTCAAAAAAGTTCCCACCATATTCTAACTCTAACTTTATCTTAGAGCATGTTACATTCTGTCAGAAGGCAATGCACAATGATTTCAAGTGTCATAGGTTTGTCTCCTCATAAAGATAATGTAATCCTATGGAAAAGAAGACTATTGTTGACTCAATTAGACATTTTCTGGAAACACACAATCCATTACTCAACTCATCCTCTTATCTCCATATCAATATAACAGCTTTTAAATGTACAATAGATAAATTAAAATTAAAATACCTAACCCTAGCCTAGATCTGGGATCCCTACAGAGTGTTGTTTTTAACAGTGAAATTTGATGTGTACTGCACATTTGCTTTCTCAGTTACCACTTAGCCCTTCCCTTCTTCCCCTGTGCAGTAAGTTTTTGCCCACACTTCCCACATGTCCATACTCACTTATCTAATGCTTTTGCCAGCCTTATAAAACTTCTGCCCCATCTTGGCATCCTCCCCGGGCCTGTAGAATCCTTCTATAACATCCACCTTCTTTTGATGATTCCCCACACACTTTTTAAAGCCACTTTTTCTCTTCTTCAGCCCATAACCCCCACTTTTTTTTAACATACAAGGAAAAGACAGAGAAGATAAAGTTGTGATTTTTTTTTATTATTTACTGAATAGAAAGTAGTTCATTAAACAGAAGCTATGCTTTCGAGGACAGTCCAGTCCCCATGTTCAGAAGAAGGATGTCAGAGACACACAGAGGGATACTGGCAAACTGGAGAAAGGACTCAGTGGTACTTGTGGGCTAGAGCAGTAGCCACCCCAGACACTAGCTTCTGCCAGGCAGCCTGCACATCAGGAGTGAATTCCTTGCCAAAATGAGTAGCCAGAATGATCACCATCACATTTCCCAGGAGCTGTTAGTGAAAGACAAAATGAAGACAGAATGGCATGTTGAGTAGAAGTTTCCAAGAAGAATTTGTAAGGGAAAAAAAAGAAGGGCTTCATATACTTCCTGACAACCCTGATCCAATATGTTTAAATAAACATAGGGCTAATTTAGTTTTTTTTTTTTTGAACCCTATATTCAACATCTTGCTTAACTATATCCTCACTCTATCTCTTCATTCCACCATTGTCATTTCTCTCCCTTTCTCCCTTTCTTATTATTATTTCTGTAAATATCAGATTTCAGTTCATCAAGAGTTTTCAGTGGGAGTTGAAAATCTCCAACCAATGTACTAACAAGCCTCAATTTCATCACAGTACTGACAGAGAATATATTTTAGAGAATTTGCTGTATTTTTCTTTGAGAAAATCTACCTTTAAAATTTTTAACAAAATCTTTTCCTAAGCTTGGATTATCAAGACCCATATAAATAAGACATTTGTCCTTTCTTGAGACAGGCCTTCATCTACCAAAAGCCAAATTGCATTTCTCTTTGCAGAGGTCTGCTATTATATAATATTATTCTCCAGGAAAAAAACCATCCAGTTCTTGACAAATGTTCCTGAAAAGTGGTAAGAAAATTTAGCCTATTACTATCTCTTTATTGTCCCTCATTCTGAATCAAGTTGGTCTTGCTTATGCCTACTGGAAATCTGTCTTTTTAAGACCAAACTGGACCTATGTTTTCTGACGTCTTTGTTGATCCTTCTAATCATAGTCTAACCTTCCATTATTGTCTCAAAGTGAAAGCCAAGAGCCTAGTAGCATTTCCTGAACTTACCTTGAAGTTCTCAGGATCCACGTGCAGCTTGTCACAGTGCAGCTCACTCAGCTTAGCAAAGGCACCCTTGAGGTTGTCCATGTTTTTGACAGCTTCTCCAAAGGAGGTCAGCACCTTCTTGCCATGGGCCTTGACCTTGGGGTTGCCCATGATGGCAGAGGCAGAGGACAGGTTTCCAAAGGTGTCAAAGAATCTCTGGGTCCAGGGGTAGACAACAAGGAGCCTATGATACGTCACCATAACAGGTGGAAAATTAGTGATGCTCAAAATCTTTAGGACTTTCCTGGTCAGTTTGCCAGAGTTATATTCCCCCTTTATTCCCATGCACTGAGAACCAGTGTTTACCTGCCCAAGGCTTCTCCTCCAGCCTCTTCTATATTCACCTTTCCCCACAGGCTCATGATAATAGCCTTTTCCTCAGCAGTAAAATGCACCATGGTGTCAAGTCTGGGAGCTTGCTGGTGATCACAGCTGTACCAGAAATAGGTGTATGCTGCTGATTTTCTATGTGGCCTTTTATCCTCCACTGCTGAAGTTCTAGCCCCTTGTTCTCCGTGGTAGTTAGAAGTCATTGGTCAAAGCTAAGCTCTGTCCCTCAGGGGTGGAGCCTGGTCAGCAGAGGGTCAGCAGTGAAGTAGGCACACATTGAGATAATGTGTGGGGGATGCTGAGACCTTTCTTTCCTTGTGTCCTCCTCCATGCACATTCCCTCTACTCACTCTCTTCTTTCCCCACATCACCTTACAAAATAACAAACATTTCTCTCATTCCCCCTTTTCCAAGAGTCTCATAATGAACTAAGCCTCAGGTAGGAAAACAGCTTCAGCCAAAATGAGTTTAAAATTTGGATTATGGATAGTGACAATGACAAAGACAGCCCTGGCCAAGAAACAAAAAGGGTAAGCTGTTGACATGGAGTTTTATCCAGTTCTAGTGCTCTTGGTGACTGACTTGTACCCAAACCTCTGGATCTTAGTTTTTCTAGGGAGATAAAAACCATACATGGTCCCTTCTAGAAATTGAACAGAGTAGTAAAAAATTCACCCCGATATTGAAGCCTTAATTCCAAAGTGTAATACTAAGACCTGGTTCTGGGAGAGGACAGAAAGAACAAGATTACACCTGGTGCTTCCAGGGAACATTTTCTCTTTCCATTTATCTGTGACTATAGAGGGAATTGGCCACTTTGTGGCTATTTCCCTGAGCTATCTTTGTGCTTGTCTGTGCTGCCTATACTTCTCATCAGTGAGAGAGCTGAGAAATGTAAAATTATTTAAAAGCAAGATTTGTGATCAAACTGAGAAATAAGTATTTTGATATGTTAATCAGATGAAGAGTCAGGTTAAATTTAGTGTTAGCTCTAGCCATAGGTGCCCATGTCTATGTTGTAATGACTTGTTAGCTCTTTATATGTTGAAGCTAAAACTGGAGCTGGCATTGATATATATTCAGTTCCATCCATATGCAGGAAGAATGTTCTCTGTGCTGTATCTTTTCATCTGTGCCTAGTAATATAATGGTCATTACCCTTATTTTTTTGACTATGAAAACAAGATACAGAAGTTGTGTAACCGTCGAGATGGCAAAATTGATGATTAGGGGAAAATGCAACCAGGAATGCACAGATTCCACCTTTGTTAATTCTAAAAAAAGTCTTGCTACGTCACTATAATCTAGTGAGCTCTGCCCAGTTCTTGTTCTAGCTAATTCCACATCTATTTCTATCTTTTCTTTCTCTGGTGCTCTATTGGCCCCTTCCAGACCTGGGAGTTTCTTTTCCTACAATTTCTTGCATTTTGATGCCCCAGAGGTTTTTGGCCCTTTTACTCAACCATTTGGATTATGCCTTCCCAGTCTAGTGCCCTTGAGATCTCCATATATTCCATATTTACTGAGAACTCTTCTCTTATCTTTAACCCTACCTTGGCATTTATTATCTTTTCTTAAGAGTGTGATAAAAAACACCTGTAGCACATGAAAATATTTTGTCTTTCTCTTATGATTCTGGAAGTCTTTACCTGACTTAGTGACTCTCTCCAAATTAGTAGTATTCCAGGCCAATGAATTTCTTTACCACTTTCTTTTAGGTTCTAATTAAGAATATCTTTCTAGAGGCCGAGAGCAATGGTTCACACCTGTAATCCCAGGACTTGGGGGGCCAAGACGGGTGAATTGTCTGAGTTCACAGGTTTGAGACCAGCCTGAGCAAGAGAGAGACCCTGTCTCAAAAAAAAAAAAAAATTGCTGGGCATTGTGGTGGGCACCTGTAGTCTCAATTCCTGGGGAAGCTGAGGCAAGAGAATCACTTGAGCCCAAGTGTCTGAGTTTGCTGTAAGCTCTGAGATTATAGCACTCTACCGAGGGCAACAAAGTGAGACTCTGTTTCAAAAAAAAAAAAAGGAATATCTTTCTAGGCATACATTCCAAACAATAGCCAATATAGACATAATCAGGAATTCCTAAACTTTTAATGTAGCATGGACTAGTTTAGCAGACTGTTACTACTAAAAATAATGTGGATTTTATTTATATAAAATAATATAAATATTATTGCTAAGGAGACCAGTTATATTAAAAAACAGTTATCAAATATCAAAACATCAAATTTATAGCATAATCTTTTATATGTTTCTTTATGAATTCATTAAGTAGTGATATAAGGAAATGTTATTTAAAAATATCTGTGGCTTGGGGCCCATAGCTCAGTGATAGGGCACTGACCACATGCACCAAGGCTGGTGGGTTCAAGCCTGGCCCAGGCCTGATAAACAACAATTGCAATTGCAACCAAGAAATAGCCAGGTGTTATCATGGGCACCTGTAGTCCCAGCTACTTGGGAGGCTGAGGCAAGAGAATTGCTGAAGCCCATGATTTTGAGGTTGCTGTGAGCTGCTGTGAGCTGCGAGCTGTGATGCCCTGGCACTCTACTGAGGGTGACACAATTTAAAAAAAAAAAAAAAAAGAAAGAAAGAAGGAAAGAAAGAAAGAAAAACAAAACATCTATAAGACTATAATGTAATATGAAAATACTTTATTTCTCTCTATAAACAGGCCAGAGGAACTGCTGATATTAAACTAGTTTGTGAATTTATATTCAAAAGGGAAGGAAATGCTAAATTTCATTTAAAGTTAGCGAAAATAAAGAGGGATTATTTTTCCCGTAAAATTTCACCATTTTCTGTAGTGTTCTGAGGACCCTAGATGAAGACTTCATGGGCTAGAATCTATAGCTGAAGTGGACAGGATGCTAGGTTGGGAGAGAAGATGTTTGATCATTGAAGCAGAAGACTAATGAATAGTCAAGAATCATCTGACGACTCAAGGAAGAGCAGTTCTTGAGTTAAGAGTTTATTATCAATGCAGATAGCACTCTGGGTTTTCAAGGGAAATTTGCTTGGATCTATCTTATAAAGGCAGTGACCTTCGTCAGGATTTGGAAGCAAGGGTCAGACACTGCCAAAGTCCAAGGATTATAGATTAGGTCTCTCAAGGCCATGAGTTTGGGGAAAATGTTCCTCCCTAAAATTGACCCTAGAATGTGGCAGTCTTCTCTTATATTGAGAGTATGGGGTTGATCTTCCTCTTCTTCCCTTAGATACAATTACGGGGCCCATCTATATCCCTCTCTTCATGGCCCATAGTACCTGTACAGACCTGGCTAGACTCCAGAGACCTGGCCCATCTCATATTCTCATATGGCTAAAAGTCATGGAGAAGAGATTCAGGAAGGTTTACAGGATTTAAACGCAGCATGTCAGTGCTATAAATTCTGGTTCTGGAGTCAGATAACCTATGGGAAATCTCATTATTGCTTAGGTCCTTATTGGTTCAAGTTAAATACCCTCAGTTGCCCATTTTTAAGCACTTCATTTTTTTTCCCTATGAAATACCCGGAACAAGTAATCATTCTCTTCCATTTCTAGATGAAAAGCCCAAAATTTAGACAAAGAAATGACAAGGTTATGCAAGAGAAGTCAGAAAAACTAATCAGTAAGAATATTTCCTTATTGTCTATGTAATTAAAAATCAATAAAATAAAAACTGTGTTTGTCTTAATACATTTAAATGGCTCAGTGAGTAGGGCACCAGCCCAGCCCCATATACTGAGGATGGGGGGTTCAAACCCAGCCCCAGCCAAACTGCAACAAAAAAATAGCCAGGCATTGTGGCGGGTGCCTG
>NW_003852396.1:33274077-33291450 GCF_000181295.1 Otolemur garnettii
AAAAAAAAAAAAAAAGATATATATATATATATTCTTGATTCCAAAGGCTTACATTATATTCCCATTATGTCTAAATTTATATTCTCAGAACAGTTCTATTAGGTTTTGCCTTAACTGAAAATGAAGTGAACACCATGAGTAACACAAGCTGTTCTGGTGGCTGCCAGGCAGGAAGCCTGTGAACATCTCCCAGCTCCTTGAGTGATTGTAAATAATGAGTGAATAAAACACAACTTGGGGTCACAAAATACTGCTGACTGGCCTCTATGCACTGGCTTCTGCCTCTCCTCTCCCACAGGCTGCAGGTGAGTCTAACCCAGAGCTGGGCTCATTCTCAGAGTGCCTTTCTCCCTTGACAGCGTAGAGCATAGACATGGAGTATTCGACTGACCCCTTAGATTCTACACCATGCCTAAAGCATAGCCTGAGATTCCACACTTTCCTGTATGATTGCCTTAGGTTAAAACTTCACTCTGACAACTTAGAATAGTCATAAATATTCGATTTTTCTCTTAAATATAGCCTTACTTTTTTAGTTTCTTAAACTTTTTCTGATCTTGAGTAAATAAAATTGTCTTCATTGATTTTCATAATTAAAATTCAGAGAAATTCTTATTTTTTGTTTATATTAAGTAGTATTTATTTCCACGTATCACATGAAATAAGAACAATATAGAAATACTCTGAAATAATTAAGAGAAATGTACTTTTCAATTTTCCTTTTCTTCAATTTACTGTACCACCTTAATTTATTGGCTTAAATCTCATTGCTATTACCCAAGACTTAAATCACATAATAAATAACCAATGTCATTTAAATGTAGGACCTCCCCCCAAAACATTCATGAGCCTAATATTTGAACGATTTCGGCATAGAGCTGATTTAAATGGGAGCTATTATAAGTTCAGGAATTAGAATTATATATACAGAATGTTGGAGATTGATTATACGCCACAATTCCATCTCTGCTGTTAGAAAATTGAGAAGTTTCAACTCCATCCTGGGCATGTGGTGAGAGCTCACCTAATTGCACATTGGGAGGGTGTATAACATGCCCCCTGGATGAGGGGCTCTTTTATAATTGGAAATTTACCCTGGAAGTGAAAACAATGTAATCTAAAAATTTATACCCTCATATTAATTTGAAATAAAAAAATAAAAATAATAAAAGAAAACTGAGAAGTTATTGACGTGGTGCTTTTTAAATTCTCAGTAAAAAAAAAAAAAAGTGAATAAATATTTCTTCCCTAGGTATGCTGTCTTTAGTACTTTGAGTATTTAGCATTGAAGGTATAGCACAGAATGTTTCCTGAATACAAGACTAAATGGGGAGGATAAAATTGAGGGTTGGCATCTAAGCAAGGCTAAATGAAAAGTATCAGTCATTGTAGTTAGACCCTCTCCGTTAGCAACCTCATCAGCCACAGGAATTATGAGCCACCAGGAGCTTTTGTTTTGTTCATTAAGGGTGAGGATGCTTAAAGATGACTGTCTCTCTAAAATCCCTCTAAGAGCCCTTGATATTTTTAGCCCAAGCGTTTTATTCTGAAAGCCACTCTCTGAACCCCTAGATTATGAAGCCTGAGGCATCTATGAAGGAAACACCTCTTTTTCTCAGCTTCCTAGACCAATATGCTGCTAGAGCTTTTCTGTGAGCTCCAACTTCATTCAGACATCAGTCACAGCTTGCACCTGTTTTATTTTTTTTTTTCAGTTTTTCTTTTTGCTTATTTAGTTATGTTTTGTGGGAGGTTTGCCACCTTTTTTTGTTTTGTTTTGTTTTAGTTTTAATCAACAGGGTCATTCAGACCCAGTGTTTTTCTGCTGGGGACTTGAGTTAGTGATAGCTGGGCTGGTTCAGGAACTGTGGATAAAGATAAGTGTTAGGATTACACAGGGCTGTGGCTCAGGAGGAACCACTGTGAGACAGTGAGAGCCAGAACTCTCTCACTGCTACCTTCTCAGTCCCCATCTTTGGTTTCTACATGTGTAGATAAATGGAAGGGTCTGAGTTTGAGGGTACTACATGTTTTTAATTGCTCAGATATGCCTGATGAATGTGTCCTGTGTTTTATATGTGTGTGTGTCTGTGTGAGTTGTGCTTATAAATATTCCACTGTCATCAAAATGTGAATCCTACAGTGACTAGATAACTTACAAAGCTTAGAAAGCAGGGAAATAAAATGCATTCTCCAAAATAATCTAAGAAAAAGAAAAAAAAAAGAAAGAGTGACTAAAACTCAAAGTTGCTTAAAAGAAACAAAATGACTCTCAAGCCAGAAACTCTTAACTATAATCTGACAGAATGTTCTCATGTATAAAGGAAAGTACATTCATCATTATAGAATTGGCCAGACAGGAAAACATAGGAAAAGAAAAGTGCTGTGTTGGCTACAGTCTAGAGATGTTTTGAAGCTGACACAGCATTGGTGCCCAGGCCGAACCTGCCTTCCCATGTCTGACCCAAATGCTACCAGTGCTTTACTTCAGTGGCTTGATCACATTAGGTGATCTGTCTTGGCAGTTTGTTCTCTCCACTTGTACTTGATTAATAAAAAGGAAGCAATTAATTGCTCAAATAGACATGAACATTCCAGTTATACACTCAATATAAATCAATAAACACTCTGATTTCTATTTTAGTCTTTTATGCCTTTTATTTTGGCTAGAATAAGAATCAACAGTAAATTTTAGCCTATCAAACAAAGAATAACCCAGTTGAGGCCCTGCCTAGTTCAGGTGACCTTAGAACATTCAGCATTTATTTCTCCACTGATTTCTTGGTGTGTGAATCAGACACATGCCTCTTACCACTCATAAAAATTAATTCAAGATGGATAAAAGACTTACATCTCAGGTATGAATCCCTAAGAATCTAGAGAAAAATATAGGAAAATCTTCTAGATACTGGCCTACGCAGTGAATTTATGAAAAAGACCCCAATGGCAATCATAGCAACAACAAAAATTAATAAGTGGGGTTTGACTGAACTAAAAAGCCTTTCCACAGCTATGAAAACAGTCAACAGAGCAAATAGGTAATCTACAGAATGGGAGAAATTTGATGCCAGCTACACATATGATAAAGAGTTAATAACCAGAATTTATAAAGAACTGAAGAAATCAGTAAGGAAAAAAAAACTATTAAGAAGTGGGAAAAGACACGAACAGAAGCAAAATGACTTGCATTTTTTAAAAGATTACTCAGGCTACTGTGCTGAGAAGAAACTGTAGGGCAGCAGTGATGGGAGCAGAAAGATCAGTTATGAGTCCATAGCTGTAATTTAAGTGGAGGTGGTAGTGGCTTAGACCAGGGGTATAGAGATGGCAATGATAGCAAAGGGTTAGCCTCCAGATACATTTTTTAAGGTAAAGCCAACAGGATTTTCTGACAGAGGATATGGAATTGTAGGATATGGGGGGGGGGCTGTGCAGTGTTTGTATAAACATCTTTGGGTAGATTTATTTTCTCAGTGCTTGGATTTATGCTAGACATGAATTATGTAACCTGCCTCTATTCTTAGCATAGACATATACTTGAACCAAGAAAGAAGTTTTAACATAGCAGCAGTAAATCTCTGTGTTTTTATCAGAGTCCAGTAGACTGCCAAGAGGTCATTCACTCACCAATTACAAAAAAATTATTCCAAGGGTGTACCATGGTCTGTAATGGATCCTGAGAACCCAAGTCTATCACAGCTCCTGACTTCAAGAAGCTTAACGAAATCCAAGAGCCAGAAAATTCTGAAAATTCCTCATAGATTTGTTGAACTAATTTATCTGTCTCTCTTTTTTAAATTTTCCTTGTTGGCTTAGTGTGGTGGCTCACACCTGTAAGACTAACACTCTGGGAGGCCGAGGAGAGTGGATTGCCTGAGCTCAGGAGTTGGACACCAGCCTGAGCAAGGGCAAGACCTTGTCTCTAAAAAGAGACAGGCATTGTGGTAGGTGCCTTTAGTCCCAGCTACAAGACCAGAAAATCACTGGAGCCCAAGAGTTTGAAGTTGCTGTGAGCTCTGATGCCAGAGACAGTTATGACTCTATCTATAAATAAATAAATACCAATAAATTTTTCCTTGCTGTGTAATCCCTAAAGTCATTTCATATTTCTGAAACATCTTTTTACCACTATGAAACCCTATAGAAATCAACTTCAAAGCCATTCTTCTGAAAACCTTCTCTGATCCCTTAACTACTGTTTTTTCTTTACCAGAGTACTATCTCTTCCTCTCCTGTTGTCTTTGTTTGTTTATTTGTTTGTTTTAATCCCTTTGTAGTCTTTCACAGTTACTCATATTTGTAAGCCCTGTTATCCATCCTATAGGAATGTTTCTTCTTGCAGGAAGTTGTTCCTGAAGTTGATTACATCTTCCCAATACAAATAGTAGCACAGACTGGCCTGAGGTACGCCCCTTAATTGACAGCTTCCCAGCAGCCTCTTCTCTCACATCTGACCCTGTGTGTTAGCATATGCCCCTAAGACCATAGGCCCTTTGACATCCAGGGGTAAAAATGGCAAGTAATATTTATTTCTTTTTCCTCTTTTTATTCATTACTGTCCTACTCTTCTCTGAGTCTTCAGAGCTCCATATGGACTAAATGTTTAGCATGTGGGATCTTAGAAAGGTGGGAGCTGAAGAATCCCTTTACCAATCCAGCCCTGCCACATCTTTATACAGAGGAATAAACCAAGGTTGTGCCTTGGATCGTAAGGCACATGAGAAGCTGTCAGGTAACTCACTAGCATGGGTCTTATACTTCAAACTACTGTGACACCATTTGATTAATGACTATATATTTTATAAACTAAAAATCCACACACATCTCCTAACAAAGTATAATTTTGCTGCTTTTAGTTATAAGAAGCCACCTGCAAGATGTGTATATATTTTACAATGATTGATTATGCTCTGGCATGTGATAAAGACAGACAAAAAAAAATAAATAAATCAGGAAATAATACATTCTAGGATATGTTAGTTCTTCTCAGAGGTTCCTCTCTTCTCAAGTTACTGGCCAGGGTGGAGTTTTAGTCAGGCAGGCAGCTTCTCCTTTTCTTGCCATCTGTCTTGTAGGCATCCTGCTGGGAACCCAGATAGCAGACATCACTCAAGACTTGAAACATCTGGCCACACACCCTAAGCCTCAGCTTGACTCAGCATGATTCAGCATTGCTGTGCAGGGACCAGATGTTTGCCTAGAGGGCTATACAGAACCAGAAGTTAGGGGCAGGGCATTGACTCAGTCTGAGGCCCAGTAGAATTGTCCATGGTTGACCTATGGGAAGGCAAATGGGGCCTTAGACATTAAATATGGACTAAGGAGAAACCTGGAGCTTATGTAATCAGAGATGAGGAAGAAGGCTAGAGAGAATACAGGAGCTTGGGTTTGTAAAAAAGTATAGCAGTCACCTGCTGGGTGCTGAACACTAATTGTAGTGCTTGAATCATAAAGAAGAATAAGGAATGTATCTTGCCCCCCCCAGGAGTCCTTGTCAAAAATGATAGTTTACTATAATACAGTATTACTGTATTTTCTGTACTTTAAGTTAGAGATGTGTATGGGAAGGGGGGAATTAATGTCATTCTCAGTATAGGTTATTTTAAAGAAGAAGACATGTACCAGAAGATTTAACAAAATTAAGGAAATGTAAGCTAGATGTTCACAGGTGAAAATGTATTTTCTTGATACAGAACATTTGTTTATCTCCCTTTGGGGCAAGGCATATGACACTGGACAAAACCCATTGAGACAGAGTTTAGCATCAGAGGAGCCTTATTAGTGCATGAACAGAGGAGACACTTCACTCACCACCTCACCCACTCTCCCCTCCTTCTCTATTCTACATCACAAGTTTTATATGCCTGCTAGGGTCAGGCAAATCACATAAGAGAAGAGTATGCTATGGAGAGTCTGCAATGAATATGAGCTCACCCTTGATAAAATAAGAAAATCAGCAATTTAGCCAGCCAAATGTTGTCATAAGGGATTTAGGGGGCCCAGTAACCCCAAAAATACCATCTACTTTCTTTTTTTTTTTTTTTTTTGGAGACAGAGTTTTACTTTGTTGCCCTCGGTAGAGTGCCGTGGTGTCACAGCTCACAGCAACCTCCAGTTCTCAGGTTTAGGGGATTCTCTTGCCTCAGCCTCCCAAGTAGTTGGGACTACAGGTGCCCACCACAATGCCAGATATTTTTTTATTGCAGTTTGGCTGGGGCTGGGTTCGAATCTGCCACCTTTGGTATATGGGGCCAGCACCCTACTCACTGAGCCACAGGTGCCAGCCAATACCATCTACTTTCTATGTGATCTTGAGCAAGTTGCTTAACCTCTCCACGTCTCTGAAGTAGCAGATGATAATATATCTTAGCTCATAGGATTATGAGGATTAACTTAGTTAATTGTACAGAGAGATAGGAACACAGTATACACTCACTAAGTTTTAGCTGTTTTTTATATATATATATATATTTTTTTTTTTTTGAGAAAGAGTCTCACTTTGTTGCCCTTAGTAGAGTGCCATGATGTCAGAGCTCACAGCAACCTCAAACTCTTGGGCTCAAGTGATTCTTTTGCCTCAGCCTTCCAAGTAATTGGTACTACAGGTGCCTGACACAATGCCCAGCTAATTTTAGAGGTGAGGTCTCACTTTTGCTTAGGCTGGTCTTCAACTCATGAGCTCAGGCAATTCACCTGCCGTGGCCTCTCAAAGTGCTGGGATTACAGGTGTGCAGCTGTTATAATATTGTAACATGTATATACATATAACTATTAGGGTTGCGTGTTATTTTAAATGATAATTGTAAATACAGTTATTTTTGATGTATTTATTGACTTAAATGTTTTCAGCAGACTTAAGTTTATTTTAAACACTATTCAGACCTCTCAAAATAATTCCATGAGAGTAGATATTTAGACAGGCACTCTTTTCACAACTTCTAGTCTACCTTCTATCTTCAATCCTCTCAGTTCTTGTCAAAGTGCCATTTCCCCTAGTCTTCCTTTGACAAGTGCACATTTTCATGGGCAGTGCATGGCCTCCACACTTTGACTTAGAAGAAAATATAGTAATCGATTATATTTGAGAAAGAAGAACTGAGAGCTCTAGCCTGACAGAGATAATATAGGCACTTCTATAGAATTGAGGCTCAGTTCTTTGTTTCTGCTTGCAGATGAGAAAGACAATGTGAAGCCAAAAATGATTTTAAAGTGGTTAACACAAGGAGCAGGCTCTAGCAGTGGTAAAATTTGGGGTAACTTTTTTTAAACTAGATCCCACAAAGGGAGATGTGGCAATTTGGAGAGTTTCTCATTTTTTGTGTTCTGGTCACAGTATCATGGCACTTCTTCTACCTAGTAAAGGGTTCTCTTGACACTAATTAGAATGTGATACAGACTTGAACTAGACAGATATTAATGTATGTATCTTTGAGGGGCAGTGGTATAACATACTACTGAAGAGTAAGGGGAGAGATGGTGGGCTATGAAAGAGGAGTAATTAAACAATATGATACATAAACACTCCTTTTCCCAACCACACTTGCAGTTTGACCAAGCAGTCAAGGGAGGATTGGAGCAGGTATGGGCCTCCAGCTTTCTCAGGGATCTGCTATAACTTGTCATCTGACAATCTCTATCATCCAAGAGTCTCTTTTTATTATTAACTTGTTCCTTTACTTCTTTCTCTCTCAAACTCTCCTAAGGACATGAAACCATGGTTGAAGAAGTATGATCTACAACTGTGGCCTGAGCCCTGACCTCTGATTTCCAAGGGGTGAGAGTGTCCTTACTTTCAGAACGCAGGGGACAAAAATATCTGTGCCTACTTTCTTTGGTCTGCAGTATATGTTTATGTTGGTTTTTTGCTACAGAAAGAGTACGGTTTACAATGGTAAGAAAATTGGCCAGTTTTTAGACCCTATGTCTTAACCTCACTATCTGATGACTTTATAAACATGTGTCTGTTTGACTTTTGATTCCCCAGACTCAAAGGGAGGACATATAATGTAGACAGTAGGGTAGTCCAGACCATCTGGGTTCTAATCACAAAGTGGCTACTTAATAGCTTAGACCTTCAAGAAATATACTATTTGTGCCTTGATTTCCTCATCAGTAAAAGAGACAATAATACTTCTGAGTTTGGTATGAGAATAAACTAAGTTAATTAACACAATGGACTTAAATTAGATTATAGCCTATCCTCAGCCCTCAAGAGGTTCTGCTTATCATTATCATTAATTATAATATGCTTAATAATATGTACTTCATGGGACTACCACATTTAAATACCATAGAACAGGATGTGGCATGTAGAAAGACTTCAGTAAGTTAAAGTCCCATCTCCTTTTCATTTTCCTCTTGTCAAAATCTACTCTATTTCTTGTGTTCCTTGTGTGGTCTCTAGTCCCTTCATCATCCTGTTTCTCTCTCTTCTTCTGCACAGATTCCTAAAAACTTCTTTGGTTTTACAATCTTGGATTATACAAACTCTTAGTAAAGTGATATTTTCTTAAACCGTAGAGTTGCTGACAGCCAGGAGAGGCAGCCATTAAAGCTAGGTTCTGAACTTTGTAGCACCTGCCTAGGTAGTCCACCTGTGAGAGGACCCAGGCCATTGCTAAATTAAACATCATATTTTAAGGTTGTCACTGTATTTCTGAGATTGGTAATAGTATTTTCTGGAATTTGCCTGTTTCATTAAGCCTCTTAGACATTAAGGTGTCCACAGCTCTGTCCTGAATTCCTAAGGCCCCTGTTTCAAACAGGGTGTTTAATGTTCATAATACCCTCATATGATAGATACAATTATCTTGTTTTATGATGACCAACCTGAAATCAGGAGAGTCAGGGCTTTAGCCTCTCACTGAGAAGATGGGAAGGCAGCTTCATGTCATAGTATAACGAAAAAATGCTGCTGGGTTGTGCCTCCCACCCTTCCTGTGTCCACACTCCTGGTCTATCACCTCCAAGAGTCATGGACTCCACCCAGAGCTGCCAACCTGACCTAACCAACTATCTGAGCCCACAGCCCTGTAACCCTTCTGGGCCCTGATAGTTTGCAGCTAGCCCTGGCCCAACCCTCTCTGCAACCTCCGATAGACACATCTTGCACATCAGCTCCTAAAGTCCCCACAGGGGCTGGGAGTGCACAGGTTTGCTGAGTTGCTGAGTCAAAGTTCCCTAAAGTCTAAGCCCTTAGAAACTAGTGTCACCAAAACCATAGTTGCAGGTATCCTGCCTGGCTGCCTCCTTCACCCACAGCCCAATTTCTCTGCTTCGGCATCCCTTCCATCTCACCCTCCTTGCCCACGTAGCAAAGGGCTCAGGAGCTTTGGGTCTGGGGCTGCCTCTGATGTGTCTGACCATAGGCAGAAGTCTTGACTCCTCTGAGCTCTATCTTCTCATCCAAAAATACCCCTATGTCAAAATGGCATCTATTTATAGTGTTAATGGGGGAGGGGAGAAGTAGATATATAGAGTAAATTTTATAATACATAATTTCTCAATAATTACTAGTAGATTTTATAAGCCAGTGATGCTATCTCTCAACTCTCTTACTCCCATCTCTACTCTCCTTTCTTCCTTCACTCTTACATTCATTCTCTCTTACCTACAGGGATTCATCTCTTTATGGTTTTCTTATGGTTATTTTGAATTATAGAATGGAATTTGGGAATAAGCCATTAGGAAGTGAGGCATTTCCTGAAGAAGCCATACTCCCCATAGGGGTCATCTCGGTAAGGACTAGGCAGAGGATCAAAGCCAAGGGCAAGTGCTAAGGGTGAAACACTGAGGACCTGGGGACCAGTCAGGGTCTCCCACTGCTGAAAGCAGGACTATGGGGACCAGCCTCCAGACGCTGGTTGAACTTAATCCCAGGGGACTCCATTGAAGAAGAGTTTCTGGGCAAAAGTGAGGAGATTCCAATGGGACAGACTTAGAGAGACTCTCTGGAATCTTGGGGTAGGCTCTCTGTCTGCTGAGGGAAACCTGTTCAGTATAGGCTCTGGGCTCTGTCGTCTTCACATCATGTGGGCTTCTGATTTTAAAAGCCCCAAATTCCACTTGCTAGAGACCTGACTTGGGAAGGAACACTGTGTTTCCATTTCACCAGGAGTGTTTTTGCTTCTTTCAGAGCATAAAACATATCCATTTCATATTCTGATTCATCCAATAAAGAAGTATGGGGGAAACCTGTCCTCATGCCTAGGCCTGTGCTCACCATTGTGTATGATGGGGAAACAGAGAAAAAAATGCAATGAAATGGCATAGGGCTACTCACAGCTACAAGAGTTTGAGAATTCATCAAGATCAGCCTTCTGCCTAGGGTGGGTACCCCTTTGGGGATTGATATAGTCATGAGTAAAATACTTTATTATGGGAAGGAATTGATGGATTTACCACTATGCCTGCTCTTTCTTTTTCTCTCCTTCCTTTCTTTTCTTTTCTTTTCTTTTCTTTTCTTTTCTTTTCTTTTCTTTTTTTTTCTTTTCTTTTCTTTTCTTTTCTTTTCTTTCTTTGCAGAGTCTTACTCTGTCACCCTGGGTAGAGAGCCATGGTGTCAGCCTAGCTCACAGCAGCATTAAACTCCTGGGATCAAGTGATCCTCTTGCCTCAGCCTTCCAAATAGGTGGGACTACAGGTGCCTGCAACAATGCCTAGCTAGTTCTTTTATGTTTAGTAGAGATGGGAGGTCTTACTTTTGCTCAAGCTGGTCATGAATCCTGAGGTCCAGCAATCCACCCACCTAGGCCTTCCAGAGTACTAGGATTATAGACATGAGCCACCAGGCGTGGCTGGAGCCCTTGCTTTTGCTAGACAACACTTATGAAGTCCTTACATATATGAAAATCCTTTAATTCTGGGTCACACAGTATAACTTAATTCCCTTCCTGTTCCAGAAGATAGCCTTCCCATATTGGAGCATTCATACATTTGTTAAACAAAAATTACATTCATCTTAACAAGTGCTGGAGACCCACTGGGAAGTGAGAGAGCCACAGTCCTTGAATTCACAGCACTGCCATTTAATAAAGGCAGTAATCATAATCACTACAGTCTGTTCTGATTTTAAGGATGTTATGCTTAGGTTGGGGAAATTAGACTGTCATCCAAGAACCAGCTATAGAGATATACAGTATAATTTTATAGTCATTCAGGAAGATGTAATATAGAAGTTAAAACATACCCTGTGAATAACATAGCCTGGTAGACCCTCAAAGACAGTACCTGGAGCTTAAACTTAAACATCTTTGCATCCTCAGCATACAGCATAAAGAGCGCCAAGAAGGAGATGTCAGTAAATGTTTACTGGTAATGAAGGAAGAGATGCTTAGGACCAAATCCAGATTTTACTACTCACTAATAATATTTATTTGTATGTAGGAGTGTGTGTGTGTGTGTGTGTGAGAGAGAGAGAGAGAGAGCACGATGTATCCTTGGGCAAGTTGAGGCATAATTTTCTTAATTGTAGTAAAGTGGAGATAATAAGATTGAGCTCAAAGAATTCAAAAGTATTAAATAAGATAATTTATGGGAAGCACTTATTACAGTGTCTGACACATAGTAGAACTTTAAAAAGTGCCAGTTATTTTGATTATTACTGTTAAAAATGAATTGACATAATTTGCATAATAAAAGAGCTTTCAAGTGTAGCAAGAATGATTACAGTTAAACACAATAATAATAGCAAATATGTCTAGAGTATTTAGCACATAGAAGGCACTGCTTTAAATGCTTTGCATATATTAATTCAATTGATCTGCTCAATAATCTTGTCAGCATGATTAAACCTCATTTTACAAATGAAGAAAGTGAGTCATATGGTTAGCAAGAGGAACTGAGTCACCAGCCACTCTGGATAGTCTTTCTCCAGGGTCTGTGCTCTTAGTCTCCACTCTATACTACCTAAGACTTTAGTACAGTGGTTGTCAACCTGTGGGTCATGACCCACGGGAACTGTATTAAAGGGCTGTGGCATTAGGAAGGTTGAGAACCACTGCTTTAGTGAATCAAAGGATTTGAATCTCTGAAATGAGTTATTAGGGATGGGAATGTGAGAAAGTACCAATTTCTTTTCTAGAGGTAAATAAGACTAGAAAGGAGATGGGCATTCAGTTTTTTCACATGTGAACCAGCACACACACACACACACACGCACACACACACACACACACACCTGATACCCAGTAAGCCTGGTTGCTCAATGAAAGGACCTGGGGACATCTTGCCAGTTGAGGGGTTATATATCTCAGGTTAAGTGACGTCTAAGTCTAGGATCCCATAGATTCAATCAATAGAAATTCTATGTTGAAAGAAGCACCACTGGGAATTGTTTACTTCAGCATCCTATTTACAGAAGAGGAAACTGAGGCTCAGAAAAGGGTGGAATCTTTCTCAGTGTTTTAACTAGCCATAGAAATGTCCAGGCTAGGACTCAAAACTCTTAACTTGCCATTTAATGCATTTACATTGGGCTCCTCTGCCTCTAACTGAGCTCATTATGGGAGAAGGAATAGATGAAATATAAAACATTCTGAGTAGTTTGTATGCATAGACAGGGCTAGGCAGATTTCCCCCTTATTTCTTTAAAAATAAATATATTATTTAAATAACTTAATAAACAAACTTTATTCTAGGACTAGGAGGGAGAGGCTTTGGAGCAGGCCCCTCCTGCTCCTGTCCCTGTAGATAATGCTATCAGAGCTTTGACAGGACCTGTCCTATCTCTGCACTCTGGAGTGAGTCAGCCTACCACAGGGGCAGAACAAGTCATCTCATTTCTATTGCTACATAAGTGGGAGAGGGAGGAAATGTCCCAGGCCTAAACTCAGGTCATGGCTATCTGACCCCACCCCTAAGGGAAGAAAAAAACCCTCAAAATTCTATATGTACCCTACACCTCCTCTTGTATGCCTGGGACCCAAAGAACTCTTTAAAAGTATTGGCAAGGTCATTGCACTAGATGCCATCCCATCAAAACCTCATCTTGACTCACTCACTAGTCATGGATAAAATTTTTCTCCCAGTTCTGCATGCTTGCCTTTGCATAATATTCAAGAAATTTTTGAGAAATTTATTTTTTAATCTTGTTTTATTATTCATGCTTCAATGGCTTAGTAGGTAAAGTGTATACTTTCTTTTCTCATAAATAGACTTCATTTCATGATGGCTTTGTTATATTTTTGTAAATTCAAAATAACCCTTAATTGTTATTACTCTAGGAAAGGTACATTATTGTGAATAAAAGAGAAAAGCATTATAAACCTAAGTAAATAAATGAATAAAAGTCATCACCTTTAGGCCTCAACCTTCTATTGATAATATCAATATTGTCAAGCTAATGATTGTGAATGAGATCATATATGTAAAGTATCCAGTCTTCTGCCTGAAACATGGTAAAACAGTAAGGAAATGCATTGCAGACAGTTTTAATGAATAACTTCTGACACTCTCTAAGGGTACTACATGGTAGACAACTCATTATTAATGTACCAAACTAGTGATTAGGGGAGGGGTAGGATGAAAATCAAGACTTAATTTTTACAACTATAATGGGCTCAACTCAGGTGCTTAGATCTTTTCAGCTATGGAAACTGGGTTGAGAGTGTATAGTCAAGGGCTCTGGAGATGCTACTAGCTATTCCCTGGTAGAAGTCCCTGTAAAGAACCAGTGGTCCCAACAAGGCAGTGACAAGAAGTAAGCATTAGCCACAGCATTCAGATATTCTTCTACAAAAGTGCCAGACAAGTCCCTGTCCCTGACCTGGAAGGTATCCAAAAAGTAATTCGCTTACCTTTGGGGTTAGAGAAGGCTTGAGACTTTGGGGAGTGACATACTTTTCTCGTTTGTTGACCAAGGTCTGTTGTACTGCAATCTCAGATGTGGGGAAATTGTAGATTTCCCAGTAATCTACAAAGCTTATGTTGTGGGTCAGAAAGTGTTTTCAAATCTTTTGACTTCCCTAGACAACAGAATATAACCTAGGAACTGATAAATTACATTGAGGCCAAGTACCTCAGATCTGGGATAGGAACATTTTAAATAGGATTGGAAAACAACTATGAAGAAAAGCATTAACTTTATTTATCATCTATCTACACATTCATTCATAGATATAAGCAAGAGCTAGAGTGTAGAATAGTATTTAAGGGCTCAGGCCTGTGTGTGTGTGTGTGTGTGTGTGTGTGTTTGGGAAGGAGAACTAAAGAGGAAGTACAATTCTTCTGCCCCCTTGTGGTCCCTAGAACACCCTGAAAATCTGTATGTGTTTCAAAATCCCCATAATAACTAAGGAATAATAATATTTAAAAATAGTAAAGTAGTATGTCATGTTTAGAAGGATGATGTACAAAATTAGACAAACCATTGTTTTTAGCCTTTAGAACAAATGTATGACATTGGGCAATTCAGAGGTCTCCAACGATGAAATTCAGATAATAGTATCGGCCTTCTAGTGTTGAAATTATAACATAATAATATAATGCTTTAAATAACTTATATTATAAGTTATTTAATTATAAGTATTATTTTTAAGTTATTATAAGTATTATTATTTAATTATAAATATCATAGTACTTAATACAAAATAATAACCCTTTAAATGTGTGTATATATAAATATATATTTTTATATACATATGTTTGTTTATATACAATCAGTACAAATGAAAACACCTTCTCTGTGTCAGTTACTACTCTGAGTTTTATATATATTATCTCATTCAATCTTCAAGAATACACTATGTAACACTTATTTATCTCCCTTTTCCAAGTGAGTAAAGTATAACTCAGAAAATGTAAGAAAACATTCAATGATTATTTAGCTAGGATATAACTGAGAAATATTTTTATATATATTATAGAATATTCCAACAATACAGATGCATATAAGAAAAATATTGAATGTTTTCCTGCAGCCCTACCTTCTCAGTCTCATTCCTCTACCTAGAGAAAATTAGCCTTAGCTGTCTGAATATGTACCCTGCAGCATATATTTTTGAGAGCTGAGAGAGAGGGATGCAGAGGGAGGAAGGAGGGGACAAGATAAAAGGAAGGAGGGATAAGGAGAAAAGGAAACTGGGAGCAATGCCCAGGTATCTTGTCCCTGTAAGGTGGGAGTACCCACCTTTAGTTAAGAGACCCTCCAACTCTTCCCCGGTTGTGACCTCGTAGCGCCACCCATTAGCGCTGTAGGTACCGCCTGCCCTCTAGTGGTTATAACAGCTTCAGACTATCTCCCTAAAGAGTCCTGCCAGATGTGTCGGGAATGTCAGCTACTAGTAAAAGTCTTAACAATACTCTGACTGCAGACAATTGGGGGTTTATTGTCATTGTGAATATTGTTGAAATTCTCGGTTTTTCACTGGTGATCACTCAGGTTATATTGAGTGTGGGCCAAGGGAAGGGGGTAAAAATCAGAGAAGAAGGTGTCCTCAGGCTTACTAGCCTACATTGAAACTGCTAAAGCATAGTGATCCAGAGGGTGGGTTTATGGATGTCTTTCACAAAGAATGAAATGATTTAACTTTTCTTCATATCAGTGACAAATAAACAACAATGAGCGATACATCCCATATTATGATGAATAACATTAGTGTAAATCCCTGTCAACTATTAATCCAGACATAAGCACAGACTGAGCTGATCATGTCCAGAAGGAGTCAGAAGAGTCTATCTTAAAGTGAAATATAGGGAAAGATATATCTCAGTCTTCCTCTGACTAGCACAGGAAGGAGAGAAAACTCCTTCTTTGTACCACATGTGATTTTTGTGGATAAATTGGATTATATCCCACATAATCTTGAATAAAATACTTCACCTATCCAAGTAACTTATGTGTCCATCTTTTGGTCTGTATATTAGGACTTGAAAGGTAACTCAGGAAATTTTTGTGGGAATTAGTTAAAAGTATGAGGTTCTCAGGACACTCACTATCAACAGGAAGACCTGTTTTGATTGATTTTATTCTGTTATTATTTACCCGGGACTCACATGAGGATTCCCCATCTAATTATGCAGTTAAATATTAAGTATAGACTCTGTGATTACTCCAATTATAATTTACTTTGCAAGCCCTGTTTCCTGTTCCTTATTCTGTCGACAATACTTTTGTATCAAGCTGTTGAACATGACAACATTTAATAATGATAAAAGGGGCTAGGGTGGGCTGTCAGAGAGATCAAAACTCAGTAATAAGGCAAGTAAATCAGTAAGAAGCCAGGTGAAGAGAGAAGATGGAAGGGTATGTCATGAAGGATTGTTCATGAGAACAGAGAATAAAGAATAATAATGTAACTTGGACATGCCGAGACACGAGTGATTTCCATAAAGCATGTGAATAAGACACCTAGAAAGATCTGGCATTTAAAATTTGTGTGTGAAATAGTTATAGCTGAGAGAAATGTCTCAGAAAGAGACAATGGGGAGAAGTGGTAAAACTGAAACAAAAGTGGAGATTAACATTGACCAATTGAAAATTAGTGGGAAATGGTCAAAAAAAAGTTACCTCTATATAATGAAACATCCATATAAGAAATGCTATTCAAAGAAAAATTAACTATTGAGAAACACAACAGCTCAGCTAAGTACCAAATGCTGAGTGAGTGAGAAAAAGATAATCTCAAAGAATTACGTATTACATAATTTTTGTTCAATTTCTCTTAAAAAGACAAAATAATAGTGAGAGAAACAAATGAGTGGTTACCACAGGTTAGGAGCAAGGTATGTGACTATAGGGTAAATTGAGGGAGTCAAAGTGATGGAACGGTTCTGTATTCTGAATATGTCAGTTTAGCAATATGCTAATTAAGGGAGAGAGAAAACAAACCAGGTTAGATACCAATACCCTGTTTTACAGATAGATAAATAGAAGCCTGGAGAATATCATGTGATTAGAAAGATGTGAAACTCCAGACACACGTGCACACACATGTAAGCACAGGCATGTCCATGCCCACAATATCCCAGTGACAGAACCCAAAGAAGAAAGCCTTTTGGAGGTTTAGCAAAATGTTCAAAAATATAGGGCAAAAGATTTTTCTCATATTTCAAGCAAAATGAAAAGGAAAGAAAATAAAAACTATGTCTTAATTATCATTTTTAAGTTATTAAGTATCACCTCACATTCATAAGTCAGCGTTGTTAGACAACTGACAAATTCTTTGTTTATGGGTTTTTTTGAAAATTGCATAGGATATATATATGCACACACAAACACCTGTACACACACAATTCAAAACCTGTATACGTATTTTAAGAAAGAAAAGGACTGTATTAAAACTCTAATACTCGGCTCGGCGCCTATAGCTCAACCGGCTAAGGCGCCAGCCACGTACACCTAAGGTGGCGGGTTCGAATCCCCAGCCCGGACCC